>NW_007070880.1:53923-71057 GCF_000164805.1 Carlito syrichta | reverse complement strand
GCCTCGCGGCCCCCCGCGGCCGCTTCTCGCGTGTTGTCCCCCAAGTGCCGTCTCCGGGAACCCGCCCCAGCCGCTGGCGCAGAAGGGGCCCCGCCGGCCTGTTGTCGGGGTCTCCGCGGGCGCGGGCTGCGCCGCTGTTTTGCCCTGGGACACTCGGGTTCTTTGTTTCTCTGCGCACAGGACGTGGGTGGCGACTAGCGCCGTGGGCACACCGGGTTTGGAACCGGAGGGCAGGTGGGACAGCCAAGGCTCAGCTAGTGGGCTTCGTGCTCCGAGCGGCAGGTGCGGAGCATCTGGCCAAGCCGCCTTGCCTTCCACGTGGTCGCCCCAGGGCTCCGGCGCTAGCTTGACGCGCTCATCTGGGAAGGACGCGGTGTCTCGGGGGGTAGCGACGAGATTTGCGGTTTGTCTGCGGCAGGGCTCCAGTGGGGGTTTGCCTAACGCGAGAAAACGGCTGGATACGTGTTTTAACTTGGGATCGGAGTCTCACTCTGTCGTCTAGGCTGGCGTGTAGTGACGTGGTCACCACTCACCACAGCCTCGACCTCCTGGGCTCAAATGATCCTGCATCACCCTCCCGAGCAGCTGGGACCACAGGCGTGCGCCACCATACTTGGCTGGTTTTTTATAGAGACGAGGTCTTGCTATGTTGCAGAAGCCGGTCTTGAACTCCTGGGCTCACGCCATCCTCCCGACCGAGCGTCCTGAAGCGCAGGGATAGGGTGTGAGCGACCGCCCCCTGCTGCTTGGGCATATTTCGTCCTGGAGTCAGTTATCGATATTCGCTAGTTTTTCTCACTGATTTCTTTTTCTTGATTTTACTGGTAACCTGAGAATTTTTTTCTAAAGTGCCAAAAAACCAAATAACAAAATGAAAATCATGTCATCCAGAGACAATTGCCTCATATTTTGACGTTTTTTTTCAGTATTTGTTTCTCTATATGGTATATGTACGCATAAAAAACAATGTTACTCATAATCCTGTCATGGTATCCCTCCGTAAGCATCTGTGGCCAGATCCTGAGTGTTCGAAAATGCTTTAGACGTATGGGTGTGCCATCATATATTTTAGTTGTTCTTTAGTTTTGGAACGCTCAAGTTTCTGATTTTTTAAAATTCTTTGATAGAGGCATGAATTATAGTTTCATCTCCAAGCCAAAGTTTCCTAATTTTAAAGCCGAGGGTTGACGTCCTTCTTGTGGAACTGTGTGAGGATTAAGTGGGGTGATATTTGCTGATGTGCTGAGCACAGCCCCTGGCTCCACGGGAGACAGCGAGTGCTCCTTGGACAGAGCTGGGAGTCCACGGCCTGTCATGCTTTTCCTCTTTCAGGGGCGATCTTTCACCATGCATCGGAAGAAGGTAGATAACCGCATCCGGGTGCTCATTGAGAATGGCGTGGCAGAACGGCAGAGGTCTCTCTTTGTCATCGTTGGTGATCGAGGGAAAGATCAGGTACGACCTGGTAAATGCTTCTTACACGACTTGGTGTTCAGTCTTGAGGAGACAGCATGTTAGGCCCTCTGGGATTTCAGCATCTGGGACGTTGAGGTCTCCTTGGCTACTGAGATGCCTGGAGGGCCCCGTCTTCTTTTTCTGGAGTTGATAAATCCTCTGTATTTAGATCTATTAGGTCTCGCTGTGTTCTCAGGCTGGTCTTGAACTCCTGGGGTCAAGCCATCCTCCTACCTCGGCCTCCCAAAGTGAGGCGTAATGATACCTTTCGAGTCCTGGGGTGTTGTGTTGACCACAAAGTTAAGTGTGTGTGACCTGGCTTCTAGTTCCCATCTTGCCACTGTTCACCTCGTGGCCTTGGGCACTTCCCTGGCTCTCAGTTTAGTTTTCATAGATGAGGTCTTAGGCTTGGAGGTCTTTAAAGTCTCTTGCACCTGAGATGTTGTGGCCTTTCTCGGCAGGTGGTGATACTCCATCACATGCTGTCCAAAGCAACTGTGAAGGCTCGGCCTTCGGTGCTGTGGTGTTACAAGAAAGAGCTGGGGTTTAGCAGGTGAGCTGCCCTCTGCTCTGTCCCACCCGCAATCCCTGCTGCCAAGTTCGGGCCTCGAATGGTCCTGTGACGTTGCTCTTCAGGGTCCCTCACGTCTCTTCTTTGCTCCTGACAGTGTTGTAAGGCGTTTCACACTGTGTACGTCCCCACCTAGGGCTGCATGTGGTCTGCACGTGGTTCTTCCTGCTTTTGCATCTCTGCAAGCTCCTGCAGGCTGCCTTTCCTGCCTCAGATGCGCCTGCCTCTGTTCTCCCTTCTTCATAGAGGGGGCTACGTCACGCTGTGTCCAGGGAGGCCCCTTTGTGGATCTCTTTGCCCCTCCCAGCCCTGGAGGCACTCCTCAACCCTAGACATGTTCTCCTTCCTGCGGACGTACTGTGTGGCACCCATCCTCAGCACCTGCCCGCCTGCTCCCAGTTGTAGGCTGCTAGCACCCTTGTTTTTGTTGCCGTGTCCCTGAGACAGACGCCTTGGGCATAGCCTCGCCTCCCCTTGATCTCTGGCTTCTGCCTCATGACCCCATCGTGCTGCTGGTTGTCCCCTGTGGCCTGATGCCTGATGAGCAGCCTCTTTCTTCCCTTGCTCCTTGTACCCTTGCTGAGGGGTGGTCAGCACTCCAGGTGCAGGTGGTGGCCTGGGGTGCGAACACCCAGAGGGCGGTGCTGTCTCAGTGCTTCCCCTGTGCCTTCTCTGCTTTCTGTTGTCTCACTGGTGGGAACACACTGAGTTATACATGTTTTGGGTCCTGGTGTGTGGAAATAAGGCTTTCTCCCAAAATTCCTGGTAGAGGTGTCCGGCCCAACCCAGGGAGGCAGGTTCAGTGGTGTGTAGAAACCTGGCAATCCCACCTGCTTCTTAGCGCTTGGGGCTCGAGGTTGGGAGCAGTCACCTGGGAACAGGCTCCTCTTGGCCTCGGTATCTACTTGGGCTGCCTTCCTGAGCTCCTCCCTTTCCCGTGACCATGACCCTCCGTAAGCCTGGCTGGTGAATGTAATGTCCCAGGGCCTCTTCTTCCCTGTGACTCTCGGCATATCTGACTCTCACACTGACTCAAATCAGCAAATTTTTAAATTTACTGTAGAGACAAGGTCTTGCCAAGTTGCCTAGACTGGTCTCAAACCCCTAGGCTCACTCTGTCGCCCAGACTGGAGTGCAGTGGCATGCTCCCGGCTACTGCAGCCTCAACCTGCTGGGCTCTGGCAATCCTTCCACCTCAGCCTTCCAAGTAGCTGGAGCTATAGGCGCGTGCTACCATGCCTGGCTAATTTTTTGTTTATTGTGGAGATGAGGTCTCGCCAACTTGCCCGGGCGGGTTTCGAACCCTCGGGCTCAAGCAATCCACTCACCTCGGCCTCCCAAAGTGCTGGGATGACAGACTGAGCAACCAAGCCCAGCTCCGGCTCTTCTAAAGCACAGCGTTGCCCAAAATCACAGCAGAGTCTATGCCCAGACTTACCCCCACCTCAGCCCTCCTTAGCCAGTCTGGCGCTTCTCCCTGCCCTTTGCCCCAGGAGCGAGGAGCCTCAGGCTCCCCGTGTTCCGGCCAGCCCCAAGGCCCTGAGAGGTTGACCGTCGAGCCTGACCCCGGTCCTGACTGTCCGGCTCCTGGCTAACTGGCTCTCATGGGCCTGGGCGGGTGATCGCAGCCACCGGAAGAAAAGGATGCGGCAGCTGCAGAAGAAGATCAAGAGTGGAACCTTGAACATGAAGCAGGATGACCCCTTCGAGCTCTTCGTGGCGGCCACCAACATCCGCTACTGCTACTACAACGAGACCCACAAGATACTGGGCCGCACCTTTGGCATGTGTGTGCTCCAGGTGGGTGGCCAGACCTGGCCGCAGGCAGAGTCTGCAGGGCCTGGGGCTGCTGGGGCTACACCAGGAGTGGGTGTGGCCTTCCAGAGGAGACCTGGTCCCTGGTCCCCTGTCCCATGTCCAGAGGGACCTTTCCCTCAGTCTGCACCTGTGTGGATGTGGCAGCCTCAAAGCACCATTACAGCTGGCTCTGTTCAGCCAGGGCCGCCCACGCACCAGGCCCAGTGACCCCATGGTGGCTTCCTTGATGGCACACAGTGGGCCATGTCTCGCCTGCTGGGCACAGACCCTGTAGGGCGCTCGAGTGGCACCCTCACCCCATACGAGCCCCTGACTCTCCCCCTCAGAGTACGTGGCAGGTGTCCCAAGTTTCACAACTTGACTGTGAGATTTCTGGGGGGGGGGCGTCTCTCTGTTTTATTTTTTGGTGCCTCTCCTCACCCCGAAAGATGAGGAATTAAGTTTATTCCTGCGCTTTGTGTGTGTTCACCAAATTCGCGTACTCCTAGCCCCACTGTGGTGCCAGCTGCATACCTCGCAAAGCACTCGCTACGAAATAAGGGGTCAGAACACAAGTTCCATTTTTCCTTCAGCAGTCCGTGGGCTGTCACCTGCTACTGGTTGGCGTCCCTCCTGGGAGGCCCCAGAAGTGGCATTTGCCGCCTCCCCCCTTCTGGGGAACCACTGGGCCTGGCCAGGCCTGACTGGGTCTGGTGGGGAGCATCCACCCTTGCAGCCCTTCCCGCCTGGAACACTGGGTTCCCTGGGCCTACTGCCCCGTGTGGTGCGGTTGAGTTTTCTCAACCAGGTATGGTCTGAAAGTGTCAGAAAAGGAGTGCATTGTGTTTGAGATTTCAGTGTGAACCGGTGAAGGCCAGGAAGCTTGTTTCCAAGTAGGATTGTGTCGGAGGTGATGAGAGACGCTTGTGACGTGTGGAACCAGGCGTCCTGTGCTCAGGGATGGCCCGTGCGGAGCCCCAAAAGGGGTTGTGTGCCCCAGGCATCAGGCAGTCTCGGCTGCGTCTTTTGTCCTTATTGCTGGGCCTTGGTGAGGGGTTCCTCGCGGTGCTACCCGCATGGCCAGCCCTTCCTAAGGCCTCCTTCTTCCAGGACTTTGAAGCCTTGACTCCAAATCTGCTGGCCAGGACTGTGGAGACAGTGGAGGGCGGTGGGCTGGTGGTCATCCTGCTGCGGACCATGAACTCTCTCAAGCAGCTATATACCTTGACCATGGTAAGCACCCATTTCCCCGCTCTGGGGGTCCCCTCGGTGTGTGTCTGCTGTTTTTCCCTTTCTTTAAAGACTTGCTGCTAGGTGGCTCTCGTGGGTAGGCAGCACAGTTTGAGCAGGGAGCGCTTTGCCTGCAGCTGAGGAAATAGTCCCTCGGTGAGTGGGTGGGCCCTGACGGGCCCCTTCCCTTGAGATGCGTGCAGACCTACATCAGTTAGAGCTGGTATGAACTGGCCTCTGGCCAGGCTTCCCAGGGTGGCATTCGGTGCACAGCAGTGCCAGGCCCGAGTATGTGCTGTGGGGACAGGGTCACAGGCAGGGTCCTTCCTGGCCCTCATCTTGACCGGGGAGGGAGGAATATCTGCCAGTTCACTCCCAGTTGGGCGGGAATTAGATTCTGGGAAGGGTGGTTTTCCCCAGAGCCAAAGGTGCTGGCTGAGGATGTGGCCAGGAGTGGGGCCGTGTCACCTGGGCAGGCCTGGTCTCCTGTCTCCTTCAGTGTGCTGTATTGCTGTCCAGAGAAGTGGCTCAGGGTGGGGGCTGGGAAGGTCTTGGGCCTTCTTGAGCTGCATCTGTCAGGTGAAGTGTTCCTTCCTTGACTCTTGGGGCTGCTTCCTGCCCCTCCTGGCACCACTCCTGTCTTCTTGAGCCCCTGCAGCCCCGTGGCCTCTTGAAGCCCCTCAGACACGTCCAGCACAAGCTCCCTGGACCTTTGTGTGTGCTGTTCCCACCGGCGCATGCGTCCTGCACATCTGCCCAGCCCACTTCCCCACTGGCCTGCCCAGCCCGGCTCCCTCAAGCCTGAGGAGGCTGAGCCACCTGCCTGGCACTCCTTGCCCTGCAGAGCACATGACGGCTACCTCAAGCCGTCTACAGGGGTCTGGCCTCCTGATTCAGTATCTAAAACCCCTGGAGGGCAGGGACTGGTGCCTGGCATCTAGAGTTCCGTGGACATGCAAGTGGCGCTTGACTGCTCACGTCAGCTTGTCCTTCCACGGCCTCCCACCTGGCTGCCTGCATGTCCCTGGGTCTCCCTCACTGCCCTGCAAGATAGGTCCCACTCGTTCACAACCCCACACTTAATGCCTCACTCCTGGCACGTGCCCAGACCCGCTTTCTGGACGCACTCACCTTCCTCCAGCCCAGGCTGTGAATGCTGTGAGGACAGGTTAGCTCTGTTCACCGTGGGTGCCCCGCACTCCCACGCCAGACACACGTGTGTCCTTTGTGGGATGCGTGACGCGTCTCAGGCTGCCAGGTAGGTGGTAAAAGGAAAGGTCTGGGGTCAGAATGCGCCCAGTACCTGTGTGACACCAGCAGGTGCTGTTGGCTGCGAGTGGCAAGTGGAGGAGGGCTTCCTTTTGGCAGCCTGACTGGTGACTCCTCTGCCAGATTGGGGCTTGTCCGGGCCGCTGTGCTCATGGTGCTCTGGCTTCCGCAGGATGTGCATGCCAGGTACAGGACTGAGGCCCATCAGGACGTGGCGGGAAGATTCAACGAGAGGTAGGTCTGCTGGCCCCACCATGGGAGCCTGCTGGGGGGGGACATTTGCATCTGGGCCCACAGAGCGCTGCTTGTTTGTCAGGGAACACAGCAGAGGGCTCCACAGCACTGGGACCCCTGATGGCAGCAGTTCCAGCAGGGTGGCTGGAGCAGGTAGGAGGGAGCGACAGGCAGGGATTTCTCTTGCTGCTGGCCTGTCGCTAGCATGGCCTTCAACCAAGTCACCCTGTCTTTCTGACTCTGGCTTATTCATCCTTGAAGGAGTGACTTGTCTGGGTCACAGTTTCCCAGAAGTGGTTTTGTAGGACGCTAGTCTCTTGAGAAGGACCTCGGGGCAAAAAGGTTTCTGGCCAAGTAGGTGACGGAAATGCTGAGACCGTTTTTCCTTTGTGAAGATTCACATGTGCCTGTTGTGGCCTCTGACACATCCCATAGTGACAGGACCTGCTAGACTGGCTTCCCACCAGTGTGTTTTACCCAAGCCCTTGGGGCAGGGCCACCATGTGGGGCCCAGGTCATGGTCTTATCTGGAGCACTCTGGCCCCCAGGGACGTGATGCAGGGTCTGGGAACATTTCCGTTGTCATGACTTGGGAGGTGCGGGACACCTGGTGGATAGGGACCAGGGATGCTGCCAAGCACCCCAGTACCCAGGTGGCCCACGACAGCAGTGTCTGGCAGGACGTGTCTGTAGAGCAGAGGGACCCGGGGCCTTTCTGGCTGCGTGTGTGGCCCTCTGACTTGGTAGACGGTGTGAGCCAAAGCGCGGTGGGGAGCCCCGACCAGCACAGGGCCTGGGATGGCTCTGCGAGGCCCCTTCCTGCTGTGTGGGCGGTGCTCGAGTTTCCCAGCCACATGTGCTCTCCACACGCAAGGCGGATGGCCATCCCTCCTCGGGGACTTTCTTCCCGTTGCTCCTGTGTTTCTTCCTCCTCATGGCAGAGGTGACTCTGCTGTGTGCTTCCCTGTTTGGTGGTCTTGCGGGCGCGGGTTTGAATTCCTGTTGAGGGATGGCCTGAGCCACTTAGTGCCGAGCAGTGGGGTCGGGGAGGACAAGGGCAGGGCATGGGGCGTGGGGAGCAGCGGGGCTGTGCGTGGTGGCCAGCACTTGTCTGCTCGGCGGAGCCCCTGGTCTGCGTGGTGTGAAGTGCCAGGCACCTGTGGAGGAGGCCTGAGGCCTCCCTGCCCTCCAGCTGGGCCCTGGCTTTCCTGAGACTCGGGAGGAGAAGCAGCGCTCACGCAGACGCAGCCTGCCCGGTGCCTCCTTATGCGGCTTCTTCCACAGGTTTATCCTTTCTCTGGCCTCCTGTAAGAAGTGTCTCGTCATCGACGACCAGCTCACCATCCTGCCCATCTCCTCCCACGCGGCCAGCCTCGAGCCGCTGCCTCCGCGGGCTCCAGTGAGTGGCCGCCCTGGGGGCCTGGGGGCTCGCGTCTGCGTGTGTGCCGTGGCAGCGGCAGACCCTCTTCCCTCCTATGCTAGGATGAGCGTCTTGGACCTGCCGACCTGGAGCTGCAGGAGCTGAAGGGGAGCCTGCAGGACACGCAGCCTGTGGGCGTGCTTGTGGACTGCTGCCAGACCCTGGACCAGGTGGGTGGCAGGCAGCCTCTCTTCCCAGTGTAGACGTGCAGAGATGTTGTGGCATGCCGAGGGCAGCGGCAGGTCTGGTCCATACTGCCTGTGCTCACAGAAGTCCAGGCATGACCCCTGCACCCGCGGCCACAGCTCAGGGAGCAGGGGTTGGGTCGGGGGCATGGCGTGCGGTGGAAGCCCTCCATGAGCTCCCCTGGAGAGGGCGTGTGCCTATCTTCTTTCGCTGCAGGCTAGTTATGGGACGTGGAGGCTTGCTCACTGCTTGTGGAGGAGGGCCAGGGCCCTGTGTGGCATTCACCCGCTTCCTGCTGGGGCCTGCTGTGGGCTCTGGGTGATGTGTGTCTGGCCTTCAGGTGTGGATAGCAGGTGGCGGAAGCTGCCGGGAAGTGTCTCAGCTTTCCCTGATGTGGCCAGTGCTGGCACGCCGGGCTTCCCCGGTAGCTCCTGGCTGTGTTTTGGGCCCTGGGCTGGTAAAGCCAGGTGGGTGGCATGGGGCCCTGCCCTCAGAAGGAACACAGCTCAGGGACCCTGCCCATGTCATTCTCTGGACACAGAGTCAGCAGTCGCCAGCTCTCCAGGCCGTTGGGCTGCCCTGAAGCTCTTCCTGGCACTGCCTCTCACCAGAGGGAGCGAGGGATGGCACGAGGGCTGCGGCTGGGTCACTAGGGCATGGCTAGAGAGCAAATGGTCCGTGGCCAGAAGCAGGAAGGAGGGAGGGTGCTGGCTAAAAGGAGGCCGTGCTTCCACTTGGTGGTTTGTCATGTGTCCCGCTGGCCCTCTCCTGGGCATAAAGTGGATGTTTTAAAAGCCCACTAAGAGTCGTGCTGCACAGAGACCCTGCTGACGGTCTCCCCTTAGACGTCGAGTGGACTCCAGCTTGCTTGCTGTCGAGACAGTGCAGTCAGGACGTTCCTCCCTCTCCTGAGGCATCTGTGGCCGTGGTGGCTAGTGTCCAGCAGAAGGGGAGCACCAGGTCCGAGCGTGTGCCTGCAGCAGTATCGCTGGCTGATGCTCTGGTTTGCGCGGGAGCACCTTGTCTGCTGCCCTGCCTGCACTGCCCTCGGGTGTGGGTGTCTTCACTGGCCCGATGGGGCACGCAGCCTCGCTGTCCCCACTTGCTCACTTTAGCCAGGAGTGGCACCTTCCTCACCCATCTGCGTCTTGGCTTCCCTGAGTTTGAGGGGATGGGCTTCAGGCGCCTGGTCGGGGAGGACCGGGGGCTGATGTGGAGCTGAGGATGGGGGCCACGCGGGCCACCAGGACGCTGACCACAGGTGTGGGGAGGAAACGGGTGGCTCTGGCCTGTAGAGTAGACAGCTGACGGGCGGGAGCTGGGGAGCCTGGCCATTCCATTTCTGGGCGAGGCGTCTGCTGTTGACGTGGATGCAGTAGGAGCCGCGTACACATAGAGACCTGCATGTGGGGGCATGGTCGGGGCTGCTGCCGCATGCTTGGGAGTTCTGCGTCAGGCTGGCCTGAAGGGCTGGAGACAGCAGTGGCGCTGTGGGTGAGAGACCTGGGGTGGGCGCCTCCTGGCTGGAGGGACCACCCTGTTCCTCCGCCTTCCTGCGCGGTGAGCCGAGCAGAGCTGGGCCTTTCTCAGGGCTCACCTGCTGTTCTCTCCACAGGCCAAGGCTGTTCTGAAGTTCATTGAGGGGATCTCCGAGAAGACCCTGAGGAGCACTGTTGCGCTCACGGCTGCCCGGGGACGTGGCAAGTCTGCAGCTCTGGGCCTGGCTGTTGCTGGAGCAGTGGCGTTCGGGTGAGAGGATCAGCTCCTCTCCTGAGGATCCCTGAGCTTGGAGGGCCCGAGACCCAGGTTTCCTGCTCGGGTTGGGTTCCCTGTGTGACTCCTCTGGTCTTGAGTTCCTGCTGGGGAATGGCAAGACTGTTCCCCAGCCCGCCCTAGATGTGCACACACAGGGCCTTTGCGGTCACTGTGCACGGTGGGACACATACGCAGAAGCGCAGAATTGGGTTAAGAAATCTCATGACTCGGTGCGGATGTGTATGACCAGCTTTACTGAGTGAGTGAAGTCCAGTTCGAGATTTTAATGATTTTTGTTTTTCTTGTGTTTGTGAGTCGGGCTGTCACCGTCACCCAGGCTGGAGGGCCGTGGCACAATCAGGGTCCACCACGGCCTCAGCCTCCTGGGCTCAGGTGATCCTCCCGCCTAAGCCTCCAGAGTAGCTGGGACTGTAGGTGTGTGCAACCACGCTCGGCTAATTTTCGAATCTTTCGTAGAGATGAGCCTTGCTATGTTGCCTGGGCTGGTCCCAAACTCCTGGGCTTAGACCATCCTCCTGCTTTGGTCCCCTAGAGTGCTGGGATTGCAGGCGTGCCGCTGCGCTTAAGACACTAAAGTGATTTTGAGGAGTGGGTTTTGTTTGTCCCAGGGCTGTGTTGGAGTGTGGTGCTGCCTTTGCTCTTTTCTCCGGGTGTGGATGGTCTGGGATCTGGTACTGCGGGTGCTCTTGGCCTCTGACTGTGTGAACAGCCTAGGCCTCGGCGTGTCGTCTGGGTGTGTCCTTCCATGGGGCTCTTGAGAGCTCTGTGGGCATCTCCTGGATAGGGGACTAGGCTCGGGGGGGTCCCTGCTGGTGGGGCTGGGCTTGCGCTCACTCCTGACTCAGTTCTGGTTCTGCTCCAGCTGGAGTCATCCTTGGCCTTGCCTTGTGCTCAGCGAGGACCCTGGGGCCAGCTGTGGCCTCAGCCTGTGCGTGCAGAGCTCCCCATCAGCTGGCATGGGCGTGGAGCTGGCCTCGCGGCAGGGCACGGCGGGAGCGCGGCATATGGGATTGTATGTGGGGGCTTGTTCTCGTGCTGCCCCCGACAGTCTGCCTCTGATGCAGGACTGGCCAGCTGCAGGCAGTTGGTGGGAGGAGGATGGCATGGGTGGTATTGCTGCTGCTTCTCCCCGGCGGGTCCTGACTCCCCGCTGCTATCTCTGGCCATGAGGCTGGGAAATTTCTCTTAAATTCTGGCCTCAGCCCTGCCCTCACCTATGTCCTGCAGGTATTCCAATGTGTTTGTCACCTCCCCAAGCCCCGACAACCTCCACACTCTATTCGAGTTTCTGTTTAAAGGCTTTGATGCTCTGCAGTACCAGGTAGGAGGGGTGAGAGCCACCCTGGAGTTGGGCTTGCTGGCACTCTGAAGCCCCTCCTGAGGGTGGTCGTCACTCAGCCTCATTCCCCACCAGGAGCATCTGGACTATGAGATCATCCAGTCCCTAAACCCGGAATTCCACAAGGCGGTGATCAGAGTGAACGTCTTCCGAGAACACCGGCAGACCATTCAGGTGAGCGCGGCCTCAGACCACGCTGAGTCACGGCGGAGACAGTCCCTGCTGTGGGCACTTGTGTCCCGTGTGGTGTCACATCCTATAGACGGTGCCGTTGTTGTATGATAAGCCTGGTCTGGATTTCCAGCCTTTTCTAAGGGCGACCGTTTGCACCGACTAGCGTATGTATGACAGTCGGGTTGAAGAGCTGCTGATTATCCCTGGAATATGGAAGTGGGATTGAAAGTATGCTGAAGGCTGAAAGGAAGAATCGTCATCCTGACACCTGTTCTTATACTGCTTAGTCACTGTGGGTTTTGAAGTGGTGCGTCTAGCTGGAACGGTAACCTCGCCTTTGAGAAGAAGATCAGAACTTTGCCACATGTGCTTAGAGTCTCTGTGGTTTAGCCCGGGGCCTGTTTTCTTAAATAGTGTTTTCCCAGAGACTCCATAAATCCCCAGGCTGCTTCAAGTCCTTGGGGTCTGCATGTGACCATAGGCTGCTGTTTTGCTGAATCTCTGAGAGGCATCGGGTGACGTGGGCTTGTAGGAGGGCTTGAGACCTGTGAGCTCTGGCTGGGGATGGACTACAGGTTATTTGTGGCGGTGGACTGCAGTGGAGTGGGGCTTGCGGCAGGGGAGTCTGGCAGCTGGTGCCCTTGACCTTGATGTCCGTCAGAGCATGCTGGACTTGTCAAGAAGGTGGTGCACCTTTCATCAGGTGCGGTCACAAATGGTGTTGAGTGTTCATGCCTTTTGCCTCAATTTCTTCTCACTGGGTCTCTTTTTAGAATCTCTTCATTCTGTCCATTTCTCCCCACTTTTGCCTGATACCCTCAGCTGGGAGGACAGACTGCTGTAGGTATGGGGGTGGGGGCAGACTGCGGGCAGGAAAAATTTTCAGAGACCTTCAAAGCTCAAGAAGATACAGGCCCGAGAAGGAACACGCTTCCCTGACATGCCTGGTGCAGCCTTGAACTCGAGTCAGCTACCCTCTCCTGGATCAGAGGCCTCTGTCTCCGTCTTAAGCACAGAGGAGGTGACTTACTTTGAGCCGCCAACTGTGTTCCTTGGAGGCCTCTTCCCTCATGCTGGAGGTTGAGAAAAAGAAGAATATGAGATACACGTTGGCTGCACCTCCCTGGGGGCTGCGTCCTGCTGCTGCTATGACGTGTGTTCAGCGTCCCCCTAGGAGTCTGAGACGTGAGGCCCCGCTGAGGCGTCTCTGCAGCTGCTGAGATGTGTGGGGTGGCTCCCTCCCTGGCCCACCACTTGCCGCAGAGCTGCTGCAAGGCCTGGCCTGCTTGTAATGGGGCGCTTCCGACGTGTAGGAGGGCGAAGAACCGCAGTGTCAGGGCCCCAGCAGTGTCCCTCTCGGTTCCCCATCTCCTGGCCTGTCAGGGCTCCCCGCAGGTGCCTCTATTCTGAGGTTGCGTCGTCCCCTCGGCTCGTGTGTGTGTGCATGTGTGTGTGTTTTCTCACTGTAACCGCATCTGAAGGTGGTGGCACTGGGCATGTCCCCTGCTGGCCTTCACATTGTCGTCAGGGCTTGTCAGGTGAGGCTTGTAGTCTGTGGCTGGTTTCTAAGTACCCTCTGGGCATGCTGTAGCATATTTTCGTGTGTGTTTGGACTTGCTGGGCTTGGATTTTGCCATTTTAAAGTTGCCAGACTTTAAAATGCTGGCATGGGTTTCGCATCATCTCAGCATCCTCTGGTGCCTTTATTTTCCCGAGCCCTCACCAACTCGGGTGCCTTAGAGCCATTTCAGTTTTGTGAAACGGTATCTCCCTATTGCCCGTAGCCTTTCACTGATGACAGGGAGGGCGAGCGTCGCTGTGTTACCTTTCCTGGATGGTCCCTCTTGGTGGCCTTTTCAGACAGCGCTCAAGGAGCAGGAGGCCCCAGGGCTTGGGCGGGGTGTGTGTCTACAGAGAGATCTGCGGCTGGGCGTGTACCGTGGCGAGAATGTGTTTAAGGGCCTTGCTTGAGGGTGACAGTGTTAGAGAGCACGTGCCCCTTGCCACCTCCTGGTCAGCTTGCCTCGGGCTCGCCAGGAGGGCCAGGAGGGATCAGAGGCGCCACTGTCAGCCGGCGCTAGCAGGTGTTTCCATGCCAGCCTTGTGTTGCCTGGGGTGGCCGCAGATGGCTGCTTCCTCCGTGTCATAGGGCGGAGTGGGCTCTGGGGCCACAGGCCCTGTCCAGGGACATGCAACCAGTGGCTGCCTGTGTATACCGGGCACTGACCCAAGCCCGTCCCGTGCTGTCCTGCCAAGGCGGAGGAAGGCGAAGAGGGAGGACCAGAAGGGGGAGGGGAGAACACAGCTTAGGACGCACTACGGGCCATGCGGTGGGTGGTCACAGTCGCCGTGTCAGCCGTCTGTTTTTTCTCCCACAGTACATACATCCTGCGGATGCTGTGAAACTGGGCCAGGCTGAACTCGTCGTGATCGATGAAGCTGCCGCCATCCCCTTGCCCCTGGTGAAGAGCCTGCTCGGTCCCTACCTGGTTTTCATGGCGTCCACCATCAATGGGTAGGCACAGGGTGGGGCCTCGTGCCTGGGAAGGGTCTCCTAGATGAACTGGCAGGCAGCGATGTGGCCGGGCCTGGGGGCTGAGGCTGAGTTCAGGCTGGGACTTGGAGGCGGCTTCATTCTTTCAGACTTCTGCACGTGAGAGCTGGCCTCTTGGTAGGTGGGGACACACTGGCCTGGCACTAAATGGCAGGATTTCATCACCTATGCAATGAATGTCTCCTTCTGTCTGTGGTGTGATAAAAGTGTTAACAAGTTGCATGGATGGGCCGGGCACGGTGGCTCATGCCTGTCATCCCAGCACTTTGGGAGGCTGAGGCGAGAGTATTGCCTGAGCCCGCAGGTTTGAGACCAGCCTGGGCAACTTTGTGAAACCTTGTCTCTACAACAAATCAAAAATAACCAGGCGTGGTGGTGCATGCCTGTGGTTTCAGCTACTTGGAAGGCTGAGGCGGAAGACTGAAGCGGAAGGTCGAGGCTGCAGTGACCATGACCGTGCTGCTGCACTCCAACCTGGGTGGTAGAGTGAGACTCAGACTCAAAAAAAAAAAAAAGTTACACGAATGGGCCAGGAGCAGTGACTCACCCATAATCCTGGCACTTTGGGAGGCCGAGGCAGGAGGATTGCTTGGGCCCAGGAATTTGAGACCAGTCTGGGTAACATAGTGAGAACCTCATCTCTACAAAAAATTAAAAAATTAGCTGGGCATGGTGACACATTCCTGTAGTCCCAGCTACTCAAGAGGCTGAGCTGGAAGGGTTGTCTGAGCCTAGGAGGTCATGGCTGTGGTGAACTGGGATCGTGCCACTGGGCTCCAGCCTGGGTGACAGAGTGAGACTCTGAAACAAAACAAAATGTAGAAAATGTTACATGGATGGTATGCCATGTTTTATATCTTAGCACTCTGAGAAAATACAGTGTTGCATTGACTATATCATCAGCATACCTACAATGACAAGTAAGCTTTTTTATTCCCTTGAAATATATTATGTTCAAGGTTACAGAAAAATTAGAAGAAACTAGGCAAGCAAAAGAAAAATTAGCTGTAATCCAACCATCTGGAACTAGCTTCTGCCGGAGAGCCTTCGTATTCATTTGCGGCGCGTTTATTTTCCTTCTTACTTTGAGCAACAACGTAAACATAGTTTCCAAGTTTTCTTTGCATCTGCTGGATGGACCCCAGCAGCAGTGTGCATATTGCTTTTAGCTTGCTTTCTGACCTGACAGTATGTTGTGAAATCTTTCCAGGTCACTAAATCTTCAACACTGGAAAGATTTCTGTTTGAAAGTTCTGTCTTGGGGAGATAAGCCTGTATTATAGGTGTATTGTGGCTGCTTTCCTCAAACTGGAAATACTCAAATAACATGGATTTTTACTGTTTAAACCGCCTTGTTGAGACACAGTTCACATACTGTACTGTTCACCTGTTTACATTGCGTCCTTCAACAGTTTCCCGTATGCAGCCCTGCTCACCACAACCAATCTCAGAACGTTTTCGTCACCTGGAAAACGTTCTCCAAAGTGCTAGGATTGCGAGGCTAGCCTGGGCAATGTGGCGAGACTTCGTATCTACACTAAATCAAAAAATGAGCCAGGTGTGGTGGCGCACACCTGTAGTTCCAGCTATGTGGAAGGCTGAGGCGGAAGGATCACCTGAGCCCCCCAGGTCGAGGCTGTGGTGGCTATGAGCGTGCCCCTGCACTCTAGCCTGGGCAACAGAGTGAGATCATGACTCAAGAAAAAAGAAAGAAAGAAAGAAACCCTGTCCGTCGTCCTCTGGTCCCTCCACACTCCCACCCCAGGGAGCTACAAACCTGCTGTCTCCATAGCTTTGCCTGTTCTGATGTCTCGTGTCAATGGACTGCTACAGCTTGGGTCTTTGTGACAGCTTCTGTTACTTGCCACGGTGTTTCTGGTCAGGCCTGTAGGTGTGTCAGGCTTTCGTTTTTAGGGTGGAATTGTGTTCTGTGTGGATGCGCCATGTCTCACATCCCCATTCACTGGATGGTGGATGGTGGGGTCACTGCGACCTTCTGACTGTCCTGGGTGGTGCAGCTGTGCATTTGTGTGCTGGCTTCTGCATGGTTGTGTTTTCAGTTCTCCTGGGTCTATACTTAGGAACTCCAGCTCCTAGGAAGCTCCTGGTTGAGCACTTGCACTGGCTAAGACCCTGCAACCTGTTTCCAGAGCCTCAGTGCCAGCGGGCTCTGACCTCCTTGCGCCCATGTGGCTTCCTGCTGGTTCCTCAGAACTGATGCCAGCTGAGGCTGGGCTTCTCTCGCTGTGCTGCTGGCCCCTTGGGCATCTTCCCTGGAGAAACGTCTGTGTCTCCTCTGCTGTCTCTGAGTGGGCTCTCTTCTAGTTCCTGACTTGTAGGAGTTCTTCGTGTGTTCTAGCCCCAGATACCCTTGGATGGGTGGTTTACAGGACATTGCCCCGTTCTGTGGGGTTCCCACATCCCTGACAGTATCCTTTGAAGACTTGCACTTTTCATTTCAGCCTTGTGGCGTGCTGACCCTTTTGTCTTGAAGAGTAAGTCTGTGGAAGCCCTTGAGAGAGCTTTATTGTGTGAGGTGCAGAGGGGGAAAGACACTCAGGTCCCAGCTTTCTCATCATTTGTGTAAGAGGAAGTGTGTGCAGCGTGCAAGGACTGCAGCATTAGGTAGCAAGCATCAGAGTGATGTGCTCTTTCGGGAAAGCAAGGCGTGTCCCGCTGCCACATATGCCTGTGACTGAAGACCAAGGGGAAATATCCAGACATAAAGAGAGTAGGGGATTTGATTTCTTCCCACATTTTTGGTTAGCTGGTTTATGTCACTTCTGTTGAAAGGTATGAGGGCCCTCTTTTTGGCCCAGGCCGGCGTTGAACTTCTGGTTTAAGCTGTCCTTCCACCTGGGCCTCCCAGAGTGCTGGGATCATAGTGAGTGCGTGCGCTATGTCACCTTTTAAGTGAGCATGGTAAATGAAGAGAATACTAGGGTGGTCAGTTTTTCTTTTTCCTTTTTTTTTTTTGAGTTGGAGTCTCACTCCGTTGCCCAGACTACAGTGCAGTGGCCGCTCCCGGCCACCACAGCCTCGACCTGCTGGGCTCTGGTGATCCTTCCGCCTCAGCCTCCAAGTAGCTGGAATTACAGGCATGCGCTACCACGCCCGGCTGATTTTTTG
>NW_007070880.1:38655-53823 GCF_000164805.1 Carlito syrichta | reverse complement strand
CCCAGGCGGATCTTGAACCCACGGGCTCAGGCAATCCACTCACCTCAGCCTCCCAAAGGCGCGGGATTACAGGCTCAGCCACCGAGCCTGGCAAGTGGTCAGTTTTTCTATCTGGATCTTCCAAGCTGAAAGTTTCCCTGGTTCATCTCTTTGTGTTCCTTTAAAGCCAGCTCCTGTCAGTCGACCGTATACCTGTTGCGTTTCACTCAGCTGGCCAGTGTGCCTGTGCTCAAGGCTTCGCTGGCTCTGTGTTCAGCCCTTACGCTTTTGGTTCACATCACCATCTGTAACGTGTGTGGGAGGATCTCCCTCCAAGGAGGCCCATGCCTGGCTGCATGCGGGTGGCGACAGGCGGCGCTGGACTGCACAGGAGCGGGGCCAGGTGTTTCTGCAGGCAGGGGGAGGGCCTGTCCCCTGCAGGAGTGTGGGTGGAAACTCATGCCTCTGCCTTTGCTCCCAGCTACGAGGGCACTGGCCGGTCACTGTCCCTCAAGCTCATCCAGCAGCTCCGTCAACAGAGTGCCCAGAGCCAGGCCAGCACCACTGCAGAGAACAAGGCCACGATGACGGCCCGGCTGGCATCAGGTACTCAGAACCGGACACAGCTGGTCCCTCGGCTTCCCCCGTCACGCCACGGCAGCGTAGCCCTTCCTCGTCAGGCTGAAAGACTGCATCTCTGAGAGGGGGTGGCTTTTCCCCAAGGAGCGTGGTCTGATGGCTGATGGGGCCTGGAGTGGGCCTTTGGGGCTGGGTCCTGGCTTGTCCCTGGCTTGGGGCAGGGCTGCACCGCCTTGGGACAGCCTTCGGCGCCGGCGTCAGCAAGCTGCTGTCACTGTACCCGCTTCCCCTCTGGGGCCGTGTGCCTCCGACACATGACAGCACGACAGCCGTGAGGGCAGCGTTCCTCTTGCCCTTCCGGACAACATGTGTTTGTTCACTCTGTGCCTTGCCTTGTGTGTGTGTGTGATTGCGGGGCCAGTGCGCACGCTGCACGAGGTCTCCCTGCAGGAGTCCATCCGCTACGCCACCGGGGACGCCGTGGAGCAGTGGCTCAACGACCTACTGTGCCTGGACTGCCTCAGCATCACCCGGATGGTCTCAGGCTGCCCCCTGCCTGAGGCCTGTGAGCTGTATCCTCCGAGCTGCGGTGCCTGCGGGCGGAGGGATGAGAAGCTTAGGGGCAGGGAACGGAACGCGCATCATCTCGGGGTCCTGTTCTCTTCTCCCTCCCCTTGTTTGTTTCTGTCGGGGACTCCTCCCCCTTCTCCAACCAGGGAGGCTTACCTGCCTTCCGGAGTGGCATGCGTGCTGTGTCAGGCTCTCTCAGTTGGGCTTGTCCCTTAACTCCAGACGCAGCTACTACGTTCACAGAGACACCCTTTTCTGCTACCACAAGGCCTCCGAGGTGTTCCTCCAGCGCCTCATGGCCCTCTACGTGGCTTCTCACTACAAGGTAGCTGCACCAGCCCTGGTGGACTCCCAGGGATCTCAGCGCCTGGCCGGCCCTTTACGAGGCTTTGCCTTTCCTGTTCCCGGGTAGCTCTGGTGCCGAGTGTCCCGCTGTGCCATGTTTGTTCCCACATGTCCCCTCATGCAGAGAGGGATTGGGCACGCAGCCCCCGAGGTCAAGAGGGCAACAGTGGCTCGTTTCTTGAGGGTCCTTGTGTGTCTCATCAGCCGGGGCATGAGACCAGCTTTGTACCTCATGGCTGTTTCTAGCAAGTGGCATGTCCACGGGTTCAGGATAGCTGCAGTCTTAGACGGCAGGGTGGGCTGGAAAGGAGACCTTGTGGATGCTCCTGGTGGCGTTGTTATGACTGGCCTTTACCAGAGGCTGGAGACTCGACATTCAAAGTGGTGACAGCAGCTCCTGAAGCAACCCTTCTGTCTAGAACAAGCCCATTCCCTGCTGTGACGAAGCTGTCTGTGGCCTTCAAGGCTGAGTCCTGCCGCGCCCTGACGAAGGCGCTCAGGCCTGCTGGGTACTGGGAGGTGCTTTGTGCTTGGCCTGGGGGGCAGGCCTCCAGCCACCCGGCACCTGGATTGGGCTCGAGTGGGGTGGGGGGCTTCTCACTGACCCTTGCGTGTCCCCATAGAACTCTCCCAACGACCTCCAGATGCTCTCCGATGCCCCTGCCCACCACCTCTTCTGCCTGCTGCCCCCTGTGCCGCCCACCCAGAACGCACTTCCCGAGGTGCTGGCTGTCGTCCAGGTGTGAGCAGAAGCCTCCCCGTGGCGGGCAGGGTGGACACGTTGCGGCGTGCAGGGAGGGGCACCGTGGTACCCTGGCTGGAGCCACATGGCTGGGGCGGCCAAGGTGGAGGCCGGAATCCCGGCACAGGTCGAGGGGCAGGGTCAGCCCCTGGTACCTGCAGCTCCCGCCACGTGGCTCTTCAGCCTGTGTGCTGCCTGTCCTGATTTCAAAGCACGTTGAAGCCAACACGGGAGAGACTTTATCCACCTGGCGTGTGCCATCTTTCCTTTTCATCCATGTGGGGTCTGGATGTGCCCCTTCCGCTTCTGTGGCGGGGGTAGGTCAGACCCCTGGTCCACATGATTTGTTCACGTGCCCTCGTGGGTCAGAGCACACACAGGTGTGTCCACACGTTGTGCACGTGTCCTCACAGTCTCAGCATGCACCTGTGAGACCCTTGAGTGCGAGCTCGCACTGCCCTGCACAGAGCCACATGGCAGCTTTGTCCCGACTGGTGTCCCACATGCACAGCACGCATGCTGCCCCCTCCCGTTGTGCCGTCTTCTTGGTGGTCAGGAGGATGCCCGCTGTCTACCTGGGAACCCAGGGCTTCAGGAGCCCAAATGCGGCTGGAGTGGTTGGCCTGGCTGACGACAGCAGCCCGTGTTCTGCTGTGACGCTGCAGGGGCTTTTGTCCCCGCCGCCGCTTCCCCACAGGTGTGCCTGGAGGGGGAACTTTCCCGCCAGTCCATCTTGAACAGCCTGTCCCGGGGCAAGAAGGCTTCAGGAGACCTGATTCCATGGACGGTGTCGGAGCAGGTGACGGCTTGCCCTGCATGCGAGGGCGCACCCGGCAGTGTGGAGCATGGCGTGTGTTGAGGGTGCTGGCGTGACTGAATCACCGGCTTGTGTCTCCACAGTTCCAGGATCCAGACTTTGGCGGCCTCTCTGGTGGGAGGGTTGTGCGCATTGCTGTCCACCCGGATTACCAAGGGGTAACTATCGGTCTGCGGGCCTTGGGACGCGGGTGCCATTGGGGCTGCAGCCATGTTGCTGGAAGCTCTCTAGGCTGGTGCATTTGGTTGTGGAATAAGAAGCTGGTTAAGGCCGGGTGTGATGCCTCACACTGTAAGCCCAGCACTTTGGGAGGCTGAAGCAGGAGGATGGCCTGAATCCAGGAGTTTGAGGCCAGCGTGGGCAATATGACAAGACCTTGTCTCTTGAAAATATAAAAACATTGTCCTGGCGTGCTGGTATGCACCTGTTGTCCCAGTTACTCGGGAGGCTGAGGCAGGAGGATTGCCTGAGCCCAGACGGTTGAGGCTGTGGTGAGCTGTGATTGTGCCACCGCACTCCAACCTGGGTGGCAGGGAGAGACTCCAATTCAAAGAAACAAAAAGAAGCTGGTATGGAAACTGGTCAGGTAGTAGGCCCGCCCCTGCTCTGGCGAGTGCAGCCCGGGCACTGGGTGCGCGGGTGGACGGGAGACGGCGTTGCCTGCTGGCTTCCCTTGTGGTGGTGAGGATACTAGGCTCGGGTCTGCTTTCACAGTCCCTTCTGTGTCTAGACAATCCCATCAAGGAGTGAGCTGTGGACATGTCCTTCCGGGGCACTGGGGGGCGGCAGGCTCTGTGGGCTGCGGGTCTGGAGGCAAGGTCAGCCGTGTCCTTGCCCTGGGTGAGCCGGGCTCGTGGGAGGGCTCGGGCCACGCTGCCGTTGGTCTCCGCGTCAGCTTGGACCTCGGGGAGTGGTTCCTGGCTCTCACCACGTTCCCTGAGCTCCGGCTGGCCCTGAGCCCCAGGCAGCACAGGCTGGCTGACCCTGCCTGTCTCCCCCTGCTCCAGATGGGCTATGGCAGCCGAGCCCTGCAGCTGCTGCAGATGTACTTCGAGGGCAGATTCCCGTGTCTAGAGGAGAAGGCCCTCGAGCCGGCACCGGAGATTCACACCGTGAGTGGCGAGGTGAGTGGCCTCGGGCCTCGGGCCACTGTGGCTGTCTGAATCTGGGAGGGCACTTCTCTGGGTCCCGGGGAGGCCCAGGGAGACCTGTCTCCTCCAGCCAGATGCTTGAGGTCCTCAGGTGAACTGCAGCGCTGGAAGCTCGTTCCACATGGTTCTTTGAGTCGGCCTCTCTCTCTGTTGCCCAGGCTGGAGGGCAGTGGCACAGTCACGGCTTACCACAGCCGTGACCTTGGGGCTCAGGAGGCCTCCCATGTTGGCCTCCCAAGAAACCGGGACTATCGGTGTACACCACGATGCTCGGCTCATTTTTTGATTTTTTTTTTTTCCTTATAGAGATAGGATCTTGCTATGTTGCCCGGGCTGGTCTCAGATTCCTGAACTTTAGCGATCTTCCTGCCTCAGCCTCTCTAAGTGCTGGGACTGCAGGCATGAGCCCAGCCTAAATGTGCACATTCTTGAGCCTGCTTCGAGTGCTGGGCCGGAGACTCCGGGCGGGGCCTGCTAATCTGGGGTCCCCCGGCACTTGTGCGGCAGGCTGAGCTTGGGACCACTGCTCGCTCGTCCCTCCGTCGAGCCAGACAGGTGGGGCTGCTGCTGCGATGGCCTCCCACCTGCACGGCTGTCGCGGGAGGCCCATAGGCGGCCCACAGGAGTGATTTCCATTTAAGTTCACGCTCAGAGGCTTGCCCTTCCTGGAGCTGTCCAGTCACACAACCCGGACTTCACGTGGCTCCTCTCTCTGTGGCCTCCTGGACTGGGCTGCGGCATTCAGGGCATGCGTGTGGGGCGTTTCCTCCCTCGTGGGGGCCAATAAGAATGCATTGCCACGGGAACGGCCCTTGATGCCGCAGCGTTCCCGTTCTGAACACTGAGACACGCTCCAGCCTTGTTTAGTGCAGAGCCTGGTGTGGCGTGTGGCTGGCTTGGCGGTACCCGACACGGCGGGGGCGGAACCTGCTGCAGGGTCCCTGACCAGCCCCCACTGGGCGCCTGTCCTCCCGCTGTCCCGCAGGCCGTCAGCCTGTTGGAAGAGGCCATCACTCCCCGCCGGGACCTGCCCCCCTTGCTCCTCAAGCTGGGTGAGAGGCCGGCTGAGCACCTGGACTACCTCGGCGTGTGCTACGGCCTGACGCCCAGGCTGCTCAAGTAAGCCCTGTTCCCTGCCCGCCCTGCCCATCCGCACCCGAGGGCTCGCACAGACACCTGCCCCCTGCGTCTCTGCAGGTTCTGGAAACGGGCTGGCTTTGTTCCTGTGTACCTGAGACAGACACCGGTGAGCGAGGCCGTCGGTGGGGGGGTGCTCCGGTTTCCATTGCTCCCGGTGGCAGACCTGTCCTCACACAGCCTGGTGCCTCCCACTGCTGTGCCCCGAGCAGGCATCCTGAGCCTCTGGGGAGGTGTGTTTGGACAGACACCGCCACCTCACCCTTGGAGGCCCGCATGCTCTCTTCCCTGCACTCTTCTGCTGCTGGGGCCTGCTTGGTTGAGGAGCATGGGGGCAGGACGGGCGGGCACGGACGTGTCCTGTGAGCCAGGAAGCCGGGGGTTAGGAGAGGTCGGTGGTGCAGGCCCGAATGATGAGGCCTGTGTTACGAGTTGGATGGGTGGGGTGGGGGGCTGGAGAGGGTTGGGGAGGATTGGGGATGGAGCGGTGGGGGTGAGGATGTGCAGTGTGGACAGAGGTCCTTGAAGCCGGGTTGAGAGACTCGGGGGCTGGGCAGTTGCTTGTGTGTGGGGCAGGATGGTACGGCGTGCGGTGGACTGTGAGGCTGAGGGCTGGAGTGCAGGCCTGAGGGAGGGGCCTGGGCTTTGCAGAGAAGCCTCTCCCTCACTGCAGCGCCGGTTGGGTACAGAAGGTAGTGTTGAGGGTGGGGATGCCCTCCAGGGCCTCTGTTTCCCAGGAGTGGAGGATAGTGCAGAAAGCCAGCATCCGAGGCAGTGTCCCGTGCCTGCAAGACGGTGGGACTGGGGGGCCATGGCATGGTGGCCTCCATGTGGGCAGGAAGCATCAGGGGTGGCAAGTTGGTCCTCAGTGCTTTGGATCAAGGCCAGGCCGTAAATTTGGCCGTCCATGACGGGGAGTGCAGCCTAGGAAGTCCAGTGCAGCCCACGGCATAGGGCTGGGGCTGTGTTCGCTCTCTGGGCCCACAGCCTTGATGATGTAGGCTTTGTTATGTGGTGAAAGCATAGAAGCTTGTGGCCTCAGTGTCACCGTCTTGGCTCAGAAGAAGCTGGGGCTGTGCTGCCAGGCCAGGACGTGGGGTGGGGTGTGTGGCAGGGTCAGAATCAGCTGCCCTATGTCCCAGTGTGACTTGGAAGGCACAGGCAGCAGGGCCTGGGGGACTCGAGGGCCGAGGCGGCCCCTCTGTCCAGCGGCTGGGGAAGGGCTGTGCGGCTGCAGACTTGTGTGGGCGTGTCCACAGAGGGGCTGCCCGGTACCAGCTGAGCACATGTTCCCAGAACGACCTGACCGGAGAGCACTCGTGTGTCATGCTGAAGACCCTGGCTGACGGGGACGCGGCTGACCAGGGAGCCTGGCTGGCGGCCTTCTGGAAAGGTACAGGGGAGCGGGAGGGGGTGTGGCTGTGAGGCATAGGCCAGAGCCCAGGCCTCTCACTCCGCGAGCTCCCGCAGACTTCCGGCGGCGCTTCCTGGCTCTGCTGTCCTTCCAGTTCCGCTCATTCTCCCCTGCCCTGGCCCTGAACGTCATCCAGAACAGGAGCACCGGGAGGCCAGCGCAGCCAGGTGAGTGGGCAGGGGTGCGGCAGGCAGTGGGGCTGGAGGCTTGGCCGTGTCCTGCTGTGTGCCAGGCTGGCATTCCTTTTTGCACCAGACTCTGGAGGCGTAACTTGACCTCAGAGGTGTCTGAGTTGTTCCTGCAGCTTCTTGGGGAACCCCACCTAGACCCTGGGACCCTGCAGGAGGGACACACTTGGCCTTAAAGGCTGCGTTTCCTCCCTTGCAATGTCTAATGAGAATGCACTACCTGCCCTCTGTCCAGCAACACGTCCAGTGTTCTGGGCACGTAAATTCTGCCTGGATATTTAAAATGCAAAAAAATTTTTAAAAATTTAAAATATTAAAAAAAAATGTGAGGGATTGTGAGAGGTAACAGCTGGGAGTTTTTGTTGCCTGTTGCACACATAAGTGTGTGTATATACACGCATTTGTGCATGCATGAGCGTGTGTCCGTTTTTTGGCCAGTTTTGTTTTATTTTGAGTAGGAGTCTCACTCTGTCATCCAGGCTGGAGTGCAGTGGCATGCCCATGGCCACTGCAGCCTCGACCTGTTGGGCTCAGGCGATCCTTCTGCCTCAGCCTTCCAAGTAGCCAGAACTATAGGCACTCACCACCACACCTGGCTAATTTTTTGACTTACTGTAGAGACGAAATTCTCACCTAGTTGCCTAGGCTGGTCTCAAAAATTCCAGGACTCAAGCAGTCTTCTTGTCTCGGCCTCCCAAAGTTCAGTGTGAGCCACTGCGCCTGGTACCAATTATGTTCTGATGTTGAAATCTGTTCCTTGAGCTGGAAGAACCAACCTGCTTCCTGTGAGGCTGAGGACGTAATGCGGCAGAAAGGGTGTTGTGCTCCCCCAGCGTGGGGCACCAGCCTGTCCTTGGTCCCAGGTGTTGGGGGGCTTCTGAGCCCTGGTCATATACCAGCTGCCTCGCCCCATGGCTTGGAGCTGCCCCTTGTGTAGGCACGGGGTGATGGGTGCAGGCAGGACTGCGTCAGTCAGGGCCAGGCTTGTCTGGTGCCTTGTGCAGGCGCTCTCCCAGGCCATTATGTGTGCTGTGTGTCCATCACAAGAGCCCCCCAGGGCACCAGGCTGACCTGGCTTGTCGGATTCTGTCTCGGACAGCCCTGACCCGGGCAGAGCTGGATGCCCTCTTCCTGCCCTACGACCTGAAGCGCCTAGAGATGTACTCACGGAACATGGTGGACTACCATCTTGTCATGGACTTGGTTCCGGCCATTGCCCGCATGTACTTCCTTCACCAGCTGGGGGACCTGGCCCTATCAGCCGCCCAGTCAGTAGGTGGCCCAGCCCGTGTGCGGGAAGAGCCCTGGGCTGCTGGGGTGGGCGCGGGCGGGGTGTTCGGTGGCATTCTGTGCCCTCCTGGCAGGTCTGACAGGTGGGCAGCGGCCTCCTTGTCCTGTAGGGTGCCAGGTAAGGGCCCTGCCACAGCGGGTCAGAGCAGGCTGTGGGGCGTGGCTACCCGTCTTCTGCCCACCCCAGCCTTGATGTCAGCTTTGCCTCACAGAGGTTCAGGAAAGCGCAGACTTGTGTTGTCGCGGGGAGCAGGTGTTTGTCAGGATGGCCTGTCAGGGATGTCAGGAGGGCATGTCTCTGGGGGCTGAAGGGCAGGTGCCGTCTGCCACTGCACCCAGCGGCTGGTTCATGAGAGCGGCTGGTTCATGAGAGCGGCTGGGTCTCCTGGGGAAGGCCTGTCCTAGGCGCCACCAGCAGATCTTCTGTCCTCAGGCTCTGCTCTTGGGCATCGGCCTGCAGCACAAGTCGGTGGACCAGCTGGAGACGGAGATCGAGCTGCCCTCAGGCCAGCTGATGGGGCTGTTCAACCGCGTCATCCGCAAGGTCGTGAAGGTAACCAGGCCTGCCTGACCTGGGTGGTGGGGCGTGGCCCTCCCGTCCACACAGACAGACACCCTCCAAGGACTTGAATCATATAGTGCACGCGCACACACACACTTCAGGGCGATAGGTCTCTGAGAAGTCCTGTGTCTCCAGGCGCCACTTGGGTGTTGGCTGTCCCCTTGGCCTTGTCACACCCTTGTGATATTGGTCTCTGACTCAGCACATGGTCGCGAGAGGCAGCCCTGCAGCTCGGTCACCCTCCGCCTTGTCTTTATAGCTGTTCAGCGAGGTCCAGGAGCGGGCTGTCGAGGAGCAGATGGCAGCCGTGAGGGAGGTGGCCATGGAGCCCGCGCTGAAAACCCTGAGTGACGACCTGGTGGGTCCCTGCTGCGGGCCTGGGAGTCCCCATGCCGGCCCCTCCCTGGCCCCCCACTGACTGGAGCACAGAGCAGGCTCCTGCTTGGAGGCAGCCTCCACCTGGCTGCGTCCTGGGGTTCACAGTGGGGGCACACCATGGGCTGCCCAGGTTCTGCGCTCTGTGGCCCTGCCTGGCGCGTTGCTCACGGCCGCAGCAGGTCTCCCACTGTATTTGTGCACGTATGTGTGCGTGTGCGTGTGCGCGTGCGCTGCCGGAACCGGGCATCTGTGGTTGTAGGGGTCGTGTTTCTCCTTGGATGACCTTATGAAAGTGTGTTGCGCCCCATGAGTGTGCCGAGGTAGTGAGGGCGGGTTGGGAGCAAGCTGGAGGGAGGCAGAGGCCCTCTCCGCGGGGTCCCCTCACTGTTTTCCATTTGCCTCCCGCCCCCGGGCCTCCATGGTGCTTGACTGCAGGATGAAGCCGCCAAGGAGTTTCAGGAGCGGCACAAGAGGGAAGTGAGCAGACTGCAGGACCTGGACCTTGCTCAGTAAGGCCCGCTCGGCGCCAGGTGTCGGACCCCACCTGTCTGCCTCCGCACATCTCCTGGGACTTGCCCTCCTAGACCTGGGGCTGTCCGGGCACTTCTCCCTCCCTGCCGGCCTCCTCACTGGCTGTCTGGGTCCTGCTGCCTCCTCGACTTTCAAACCGAGCTCTGTGGACCCTGGAGCTCTGTGTCCACTGCCCAGGTCCTTCCAGGAGCGGGGGCGACCAGAGGAGTGTGGACTTGATTGCTTGACTGTGTCGGGTTTTTGCATGTGACTTTGAAGAACAGGTTCTCTTGCCTAAAACAAACAGGCACACACCCCTGCGCTCTTGAGTCCTTGCTCCCTGGAGCTTCAGCTGTGGTTCCCCCTCATTAATGTGGCCCCTGAGCCGCTGTGACCTGCAGTCCCGTGACCAGGTCACAAGTTTTGGAGCTGTTCTGCACATGGGATGGAGGTGGCAGGATCCCTGGTCAGGGGTCAGCTCTACCTTTGCAGTGTCAAAACCTTGACTTGGGCCAGGCATGGTGGCTCGTGCCTGTAATTCAGCACTTTGGGAAGCTGAGGTGGAAGGATTGCTGAGGCCAGGAGCTCGAGACCAACCACATAGCCAGACTTCATCTCTGCAATAAAAATAAAAACTAGCCGAGCTTGGTGGCGCATGTCTGTAGCCCCAGTTGCTCGGCAGCTAGGCAGGAGGATCGCCTGAGCCCAGGAGGTCGAGGCTATGCTCCAGCCTGGGGACAGTGAGCCCACAACTCAAAAAAACCCTAGACTTGCCAGAACTTAGTGTGAGCAGGCTGGGCAGGAGAGAGGTGCACAGGTCATGGCTCGTGGGCAGTGCCTGCAGCAGGAGTGGGTGACAGGAATCACATGGGAGGCCGGGCAGGCCGGTCCTCGCTGGCGGCCAGCAGGCATGGTGCCCCGCTCCTTGGAGCCTGTGTTCCCCTGACACAGATCGGCCCGGCTGTTGTCAGGAAGCGTTTTCTCCCAGCAGTCCCTCGGCTGCAAGGAGGCGCTGACGCGTGTTTGCCCCTCCAGGTACGCGATCCGCGGGGATGACGACGAGTGGGACGAGGTTCTGAGCCGAGCTGGGCAGAACGCCTCCGTCATCAGTCTGAAGAGGTGAGGCCCAAGACTGGCCTGTGTGCCCCGGCCGCAGGGGCTTGTGGCAGTGGAGTCTTGCTCCAACAGGGTCCTGGTCACGTCCTTTTGTGGCGCGTCACCTGTGGGCCAGGCGGGATCCCTGCCTGGGCCTGTCTGGTAGCTGCCATGGATGGCCACGCTCGGTGGGCCTGGGTGCACGTGTGGGTCTGCGCCCAGGACGGCACCTGAGAGCTGTCGTCCCACTGTGGCTGTTAGTGAGGTGGCCAAGGTCTAAGGGGTCGCGGCCCCAGGAAGCACCCAGCTGGCGCAAGCCAGTCCAGAGACAGACCCGCCTGTGGCCACCGCCGCTCACAGTCCTTCCCCTGAGCCAGTGGGTCTTGGAGGTGTGGGCCTCAGAGCTCCCACACAGCTTAAAAATCACTCGCGTCTCCTGAGACTTTAGTGTGCGTTGGTTATTCCCATCGAATTGCCCCTCAGCGGAAGTGAAGATGGAGGAATTTTTAAAATGCGTAGTGATTCACGGCGAACAGTAATTGGCTCGTTATGGTTTTTTGTTGTGAAAGTCACTCTGCTGTCAGTTTCGTGAGGAGAGCCTGCTGTTTCTACACATCCTGCCCGCTGTGTAGACTGTGGGCTGCTCCCACCTGCCTTGTGGGTAGAGCTTAACCTGGGTGGGCTTCCAGAGGAAGGCGGCGTGGCCAAGGGATCCCCTCTGGTCTGTCAGGGAGGAGCCCGTGGCTTCAGGGCATGACCAAGCCATGGTGGGTCTCTTGCTCATTCTGGAACAGGAACTGCAGGCTTTCCTTGAGACTCACATTTGGCGTCAGGACAGTCTCGGGGGTCCCTGGGATGATGCATTTGATATCTGGGGTCGCTTGTGATGAGGGAGGTAGGAGGGACATCTTACCACCGCTGGTCTCTCGAGGTCTTGGGGGCAAATGTAGTGCCCTGCAGAGCACCCGGCTCAGGGGTGAAGGCCCAGGTAGGGTGGGCACCGCTGGGGAGGGGTGGCTCTGTGTGGTTGACTCTTCCACTCCTGACTTTCTCGTCTAGCGACAAGAAAAGGACGTTGGAAGCCAAGCAGGACCCCAAGCAGCGCAAGAAGGTGAAGAGGAGCAGAGATGCGAAGAGCAAAAAAGACGCAAAGCTGAAGCGGAAGAAGTAGTGGGGTCGTGGCCCTCCTGTGAGGAGACAGCTTTCCTGCCTGCTGCGGGCTGGGCAGCTGGACTGTCATGGTGGCAGGGCCCCACAGACCCAGAGTTGGTGGGACTTCAGCCTGGGTCCCCTGGCCGACAGTCATCCCACACGACCTGCTTAGAACTCAGTGCAGAGTGGCCTCAGGCACCACTGGCCCCCTTGGCCCGTGAGGTCACAGTTCTGTGTGCGTGGGAGCCAGGCCCTGGGATATGGCCTTCTGCTGGGCCGGCTCGTCCCATGGGTGTTCTGGCGCCTGGGCCTGGAGCAGGAGCTTGCAGTCAGACGGTAGGGCCCCCCCACGCCTGGCCCTGCAGTCCTGGCCCCTCAGGGCCCCAGAGAAGCCGAGCCTTCAGCTGGATCCTCAGGGCCGGCTGTGTCCTGCAGCGGGAAGGGTGCAGCAGGGCCTTGGCTAGCAGTGGAGAGGTGAGGGGAGAGCCTTTTGGTAATAAATAACACCCTAAAGATGGTGCCTGCGGGGCCCTGGACTTCGCGCGTGTGGAAGTTGTCTCCTTGTCCTCAGTGGACCTTGACTGCCAGCCCACTTTGGGGGTGTTGCTCAGGGGCAAGGGCAGGGGCAGGCCTGGCAGTGGCGGGGCTGAGAGTGCTGTGCTCGTCTCCAGCGGGCGCCGCTTCCTGTGGCTCGTGGCGTCACATTCTGTGGTCTTGTTTTCATGGCATCCATGCCATGCCTCTCCACAACCCTGATCTGTCATCGGCTCATGGACATCTCACGGGCTAACAGGGAGGGACGGGGTGCATCTGGACCTGAGGCGCTGCATGGCCGCCGGGCCTCCCTGGGACTGGGTGTGCTGTGGGACCCTGTAGGCCCGCGTGCCGGGACTGGCAGCGCCTGCCTTTGGCCTTCTGCTGGGTCTGGGAGAGCTTGCCCAAGGCGTGAGGCCACAGCCTTTCCCAGGGGAGTGTGGCCACAAGCTAGTCCACATCTTGGGTGGTCAAGACCATGCGGTATTCTGGGGGTTGTCCAGATGCCTCTCCCATGGCGAGGCAGTGTCTGGCCCCAGAGCTCTTGCAGCCGGCTGTGATCTGCATCCAGGTGCAGAGTTTGTGGAGGCTGCCCCGCCTGCCGTGGCCACCATGCGTCAGGCTTTGGGACACTTGCAGGACTGATGGGAGCACCAAGCTCTGGCATGTCTGGAGCTGTGGTCAGTGGGAAGAGTCCTGCCTGGATGGAGAGCCTGGCCGGATCAGGCCTGGTCTCCCAGTGATGGCCATGTCCCGCCAGGGCCCTTGCTGGTAGAGTATGCTGTCAGGCCTGTGCCTTGTGGTTGTGACCTTGAGTTTTCCTTCAGACCTGTGAGCCCTGCCTCCCACAGCCTCACCATCTGGGCCCCAGACCGTGACATCTGGAAGGCATGGTGCTCTCGGCAGGAATTATCATGGGTGGTGATGGCTGTCAGCGGGAGAGGGGCTGACAGGCTGGACGGGCTGGTTCCCGAGTGGCTGCCCTCCCCCGGACCCACGGGCTGTGCCTGCCCTCACCCCTCATCTGGCCCCAAGTGACCAGGAGTTGGGACATGGGGCAGTAGGGGAGATCCGTGGCTGTCACTTGGGAACCACAGTTGTCTGAGGCCTCAGAGCCTCCAGCTTGGACTGGGGGTTTCAGTCCGGGGACAGGAGAAGGGGGCCTGGAATCTGAGCTGGTCCTGCAGAGGGGTGTGGTGGGAGCCTGTGGCTTCCTGCTTCCCTGGTCCTGCCGTGGTGGGGTGGGGGCTGGGGTCCGGAGGAAATGGTGACAGGCAGAGGTGCATCAGGAGACCAGACAGCCCACGGGGACAGCCTGGTGGTGGTGGCCTGGGGCCCTCTGGCACAGTCTGCCTCAGGAGGGGCCTGCCATGAAGATGCTGCCCAGACACCAGCTCCGTGAACCATGGCCTCTGGTGAGGACAGAGTGCAGTCGGGTGTGAGCTGTATGCAGCCCCGGCACCTGGAGGCTCCTGGGAGGGGAGGAGGAGTGCGCCCAGCCTCCAGAGGCCACCTCCACTCCAGTCCCAGCCCCTGGAGGAACATGATGTGCTTCTTGTCAGTGTCGCATGTGCATTTCCAAGTGCCTTCCTACCGCACGAGGGCTCATGGGCCTGGCGCTACACATCCTGTTCACACCCCCACCACCCACCCCCTAACAGGAACCGACTGCACCCCTCTTGTGGGCCAGAGCTGGCGTGTGACCAGGCCTTGCTTCAAATTGAGGACCAGCTGTGTGTGTTCTGCGGGGCTGGGGGGCTTGTGGGGAGGCTGGACAGACACCCGAGGCCGCTTCAAGGGCAGACACTGAGCACAGGTGGGGGTGGGTGCTGTGGGCCGCCCTCCCGTGGTCTCTGTGCTTCCCATCACAACCTTGGCCACCCTGGTTGACCCGACCTTGGGAATGACCAGCCCACCCCGGGAAGGGGGTGTTTTAAAAGAGCTGCACCCAGGTCCGAATCCAGACCTACCACCCTCTGTCTCTGTACGGTGGTTGTGCCCAGTGGCTGGGTGGGTGGGAAGGTTCCGCCCACATCACAGGAGGGAAAATCGAGGGGGCTCAAGCTCCTGGCCACTCAGGCCAGGTCCTGGGAGGGGGAGGGAAGGGTGGTCACAGCACAGACAGGCAGCCCCAAGACCTCCCAGCTCTGAGCTCAGAGCCATCCCGTAGCAGGGGTCACAAAGCCAACGTCACTGCTAATGAGTGTTTATTGTTAATAAAACCATGGTACATTTACAGTAGATGACATTATTATACAGTGGAAGTATCATACAATATTACAGCAATAAAATAACACCCACTCCTTTGTACACCAGCTCAAGCAGCTAGCCAAAAATATCTTCCAGGACCGCAAGCCCCACGAGCTTTTCAGGGGGACCCAGGGACATGCCTCTGAATAAATAGTTTCTAAGGTGTGGCCAGACGGGCCCAGGTCTGGTTGTAGATAACCCCCACAGAATGCGGGCGCAGTGGACCATGGCAGGGCCTCCCTTGCTTTCCTGGCCTGGAGGGCAGGTGACTGGCCCTACCCTAAGCCGACGGCACCTTCAGCAGGAGGCTGGCAGGGCTCACAGAGCCGGCCCCTCAAAACAGCAGCAAATTGAGAGCCGAGGCCCCAGGCTCCTACAGCCCCAGCAGCTGGGGACTGCCCTCCACCACTCTCTGGGCAAGACAACAAGGAAGATAGGGCGGGGGTGGCAGCAAGCCTCTCAAAGCTGCGAGGAG
>NW_007070880.1:38158-38635 GCF_000164805.1 Carlito syrichta | reverse complement strand
GGGCAGGGGGCACGCGGGCTGGGCCAGGGCACAGGGGTGGTCTGAGGTGGGGAGCCGGGCCCGCTGCCCTCACACACGGGAGGAGACGTAGAGCGAGTGCACGCGCGCCTCCAGGGCGCTCTGCAGGCCGCGCAGCGGGTCCAGGCCCCGCACCTTGCTGCTGCGGCCGTGGAGGAGCTGCCGGAAGGCGTCGTGCTCCAGCAGCACCCGCATGTGCTTCAGGAAGAAGCCCTCGCAGAACAGGGCCAGCTCCGGGGCGTTGTGGATCTGCGGGGACAGTGGGTGAGGATGCGGCCGCGCAGAGCCCATGCCAGGGCTCCGGCCACCCCGGCCTCGGGCCTCACCTTGGCGTACTTGTAGGTGCTCACGGCGCTGTCCACGCTGAGCGCCCGCGAGCACAGGATCTCGCAATGTCTCTGCAGGGCGTCCAGCTGGAACAGACTGGCGGCTGACAGCAGCTGCGGGCGAGGCAGGCCT
>NW_007070880.1:28065-38138 GCF_000164805.1 Carlito syrichta | reverse complement strand
TCCTGGCATAGCACCCCATGCCCCGCATGCCCTCAAACCCGGCCTGGCCTCCTCCCCGCTCCTGGCCTAACAACGCCCCCATTCCCGCATCCCCTTGAACCTGGCCCACCTCCTGCTCCCACTCCTGCCTAGCAAGCTCCCACCACCCACCCCTCCGCACCCCCTTGAACTTGGCCGGCCTGCTCCCCGCCTCCTGGCCTAGCACCCATTCCCCCTCCCTCCGCATCCACTTTGAACTGGGCCTGGTCTGCTGGGCTGTGTGTGCACCAGTCTGGCCTCTCAAGCCACTCGGGTGCTACCAGGTCTGCAGAGGCCACCACCCGATGCACACGGCCTGGACCCGCCCCCTCACCTCCAGGACATCAGCTGCAGGGATGTCCAGGGCCTCGGTGCCCCCGTGGTATAGGTATTGCATCACCAGCTGTGGGGAGGCCGTGTGAGCACCACACATGAGCATGCCCGCCCGGCCCCACATGTCCACCGGCTGCCCCGTCCTGCCCCGTGCCAGCCTGGGCCAAGCTCCTTTCCTCTACACGCCCTGCCCTGGCTGTGATGCCACAGCCGTGTCCCAGACCTCCCACATGCCATGGCCGAGACCCCTCTGCTGGACCCTGCCTGGTGGTGTGCTCCCCTGTCTTTACCAAGCCTGGGCGGTAAGACAAGTCACAGCTGCGGAACCTGAGGTTCGGGACAGGAAGATGACTCGGGCCCACGCGAGGTCCCCTGTCGCCACCCTGTGCACGTCTGAATTCTACATGTAGAGCTGGGGGGCTTGTGGATGCCTGTCCAGCCCACAGAAGCAGCCACCTCGCTTCCTGGGGCAGTCCCCTTCCAGGTGCTGGCTGTTCCCAAGACCGCCCAGACCAGACAAGGGTGCTGCTCACGTGTGTGGGCCCTTGTGTCCGCCTGGCTCCCGCCCAGCCCTGCAACCCCTGCCTGCCACCTCCTCCAGGGAGCACCCCTCTTCCCCCATACAGGTGTGGACACACCGTTCCTGCACCCCAGGCCCATCTGTGTGCTGTGGTGAGTCCGTCCTCCAGGGGATCCCTGGCCTTTAGGGGGACTCTGGGCTGTGAGCTCCCCCTTCCCACTGCCACCTCCCACCGAGGTCCCCACCTCAGAGCCACCCTGCAGCTCCAAGTCATTGCAGCCCAGAGACCTGCAGCCACTGCAGGAGTGCCCAGGGGCTCAGCCAGGACCCAGCCAGCACCCCAAGCCCTCACGCCGCAGCCCCGACTGGGGCTTTCTCAAGCGGCCCTGCTTGGGGGCGGCTGGGTGTGCTTGGGCCACGCTGGGCTTCCCAGAGGCAGCAGGTCATGACCCACCGGGGAACCCTGGAGATGCGGACGTGAGGCTGGGTGTGGGCCTGGGCTCTGCACATCCCACGTGCTCTCAGGAATGTGTGTTCGTGGTGCACTGGGACACCCGGGCTCACACACTGCATGCGGTGTCTGTGTGTGTCTGTCATCCAGTGGTCAGAGCCCAGGACGCGCGGTCAGGCTCTGAGGCGGTAGCCCCGCCACGGAGGAGAAGACCTGGACATGCCGGCGGGATGGCGCCGACGCCCGCCCACACACCTGGAAGATGTGGTACTTCACGTCGCTGACCTCGATGGTCTTGCTGCCGCCTCCGTCCTGCTCAGCCTTGTTGGTCATCAGCGTCTTGAACCTGCAGAGACAAGCAGGTGGGCTGTGGGCTGTGACCACTACTTGGGGCTGTGGACTGTGACTCTGGTTCGTGGCCGACTTTGGGTTGTAACTGTGGGCTGTGATTGTGACTTTCAGGCCATGACCTTGACTTTCGGACTGTGACCGTGTCTTTGGGCCAGGACCCTGACTTTTGGACTTTGACCGTGACTTTGGGCTATGGCCATGATTTGGGGCCCTCACCTTGACTTTTGGACTGTGACTGTGACTTTAGGCCCTGACCCTGACTTCAGAGTGTGACCGCGACTTTGCGCCCTGGCCCTGACTTTGGGCTGTGGCCGTGACTTTGGGCCAGGACCCTGACTTTCAGACTGTGACCATGACATTCAGGCTGGGACCGTGACTTTGGGCTGTGTCGGTGATGCCCACTCCATCACTGAGTGGCATCCCTGACTGGTCCCCGGGAGCCAGAGCGTTCTAAAAATTACTGCCGTGCCTCCAAAATCAGTCTTGGCAATTGACTTTGTACATCCTGGGCTGGGACCCAGCCGTTCCTGCTGACCCCACAGTGACCTGATGCCAGCGGCCGTACACACTCTTCGTCCTGGAACATTTTCCTCCTCCATTAACAGGAGGCTGGAGCTTGGCCAGAGAGACCAGCCTGAGGCCCCTCCCTGCCGTCCAGAACCCGCGTCAGGCCCATGGACACCTGGGGCTGTCGCAAGGGACTGCAGACAGAGGGTGGAGGCTGCCGGGTCCAGGCCCCGCCAGCCGGCTCCGTCCTCTCGAATCTGAAACCACAGCCCCCTGCCCTTGGGGAGGGGCCTCTATCATGTGGGGCCGCTGACCTGTTGGACGCCGTCACCAGCAGGACTTTATGCGCGTAGAACAGCTTCCCTTCCACCAGGAAGGTCACGTCTGACATCTCCTTGTTGTTCAGAAAGTGGGGGTCTGCGGAGAAGAGGGGAGGGTGGTGGCCGGGAGTCATCTTGGGGAGGGGGCAGACTGAGGCCAGGGCCCGGGTGCTCGGGAGCGGGGACGAGACAAGCGAGGAGGGAGACGGGCGCGGGGTGCGGGCCCTACCCAGCCGGGCCGGCAGCGTCTTCCGGAGCTCGGGGATGCTGGGCACAGGGCTGCTGCCGTAGCAGTGCGTGAAGATGGAAGCCAGCTGCTGCGTGACCGAGTCGTTCTGCGAGGGAGGACGCGTCAATCAGAGGCCAAGCCGACCGCTCTGGCCTGCGCGGCCCCTGGGGCGTGCCCGCCGCCCCGCCTGCTGCCACCCACCCACCTTGCTGGCCTTGAGGATGTCGAACAGCAGCGGCAGGCCCTCATGCACCAGCTCCTCGCCGTACTCCTCCTCTCGGATGGAGCTGAAGTCGCGCAACAAGCTCTGCACCAGCGAGTGCCGCGCCTGCCCGAACGATGTCCTCAGCGACTCGGTCCAGACGTGCAGCTTCCAGGGGACGCCTGCGGGGACGTGGGGTCACGCCCGGCCTGCCCTGTGCCCCCGGGCCCACGAGCAGATGCCCGCCGCCCTCGGGGAGCCGCCCTCTCCGGGCCACCGGGGTGAGGTGGGATGCCAGGGCTGCGCGTAGACCCAAGCCTGGGATGCGCCGGGTCTGGCGTGGCCCTGCCCCCACAGCCAGCCTGCCGGGCCAAGGACGACGGGCGTGTGTTGCGTATGGCATGCCTGGGGTCTCACCCAGTGCCCGCAGCTCCATGGTGATGTCGAGGTAGCCATGCTCCGCACTGTAGAACATGGCCTCCTGCAGGGCCCGCATGCGCGGCCGGTTGAGCTTCGCAGACCCCTCGCCACCGCCCTGGCTGGCCGCGTCACCCTCCTCCACGCCCTCCGCCAAGATCTCCTCCAGGGACAGCACGTCTGCCCGCACCTGCTGCGGTTGCGCCAGGAGCTTCCTCAGCACGTTCCTGCGGCCAGGGGGAGGAGGTTGGGCCAGGCCCCAGCCGGCTGGCCCAGGGCCCCGACGCCCCAGGAGTGAGCGGGGCCTGCCCTCCCGTTGCTGCTTGTGCGGGGTTGGGGGACCGCAGGCAGGCAGCTCCACCTCTGGGCCCCGAGCACTTGTCGTCCGTGGGCCGGCATCAGCGTCGCCGCCTCCCAGGCTGGCGCAGGGCTGCCGTGACCTTGGGGGCAGAGCCTGAAGCGAGGCCCTGGCCGGGAGCAGCTGACTGGAAGTGTGGGAACGCAGGTCCAGTGAGCCCGCCCCTCCCGGCATGGCTGAGGTGAGGACACTAGGCAGCATGCGTCCTACTGAGGAACGAACGTGCGGAAAACACGCTCCCTGGCGCGCGTTCCAGGCTGCGTCCAGCTCCGTCCTGCGGAGGCCTCCCTAGAGAGTTCCACGTCCCTGGCTTGCACTGTTGCCCGTGTCCTGAGCTGTGGGTTGGCGGCTGCCAGGGGCCCAAGGTCGCCCTGGGGTGCCCCCTGCCACAGCCAGAGGACCCTGGTCCCCCGAGTCAGCCGGCTTCCTCGCTACAGCCTCGCCACTTGGAGGCCTCGCGGCCCCTGGCTCCCGCCCCTGGTCTGCCTGCCACCTCTTCTGCCTCCCTCTGCCCGGTGCTGGCCCCAGCCTGCGGCTGCCACGCCCACACAAATCCCCTCAAAGCTCTGCCACCGTCTGTTCCCAGAGGCTCCGCGGGTAGCCTGTGGGTGCTGAGGCCACAGTGCTGGCAGCCCTGCCAGCTTGGGACGCACTGTGAGCCTCCCTAGATGGGGTGGTCCACCCTGGACAACCCCACGGCCCACACCACCCCCGTCTTCAACCACTGGGCCCATGTCTTTCTGGCTTCTGCATGCATGCTGCCTCCAGGAGGACCTCCAGACTTGCTCTTCTGTCCCCAACGGGAAACCTAAGGCTCCCGTGAGCCTGCTTCCGCCCACGGCAGGGTCTTGGCTGTACCTGTGTCCGTGGGCGGCCGCGTGGCTGAAGCAGTTCATGTTCTCGTGCAGGGGTGAGCCCATGCCGCCAGCGTCCAGCGAGCTGAGGAGGGGGTCAGCGCCGCGGCTCAGGAGCAAACTGACCAGCTCGTAGTTCCCTGGGGGGGAGGCAGCGGGGAGGGAGGAGGGAGGGCGAGGGAGGCCGGTGGAGAGGAGGAGGGGTCTTGGAGCATGCCAGTGACTCCCAGCCTGCCTCCGTGTCCTTCCCGCCCCTCTGCTGCCCAGCCGGGCCGGGAGAAACATGGCCGCTGGGGAGGGAAGCCCCGTGGCCCAGAGGGGGGCTTCCTGGCCCCTGTGGGGACTGTGTGTGCCATGCGGACCCCTGTGCGTCTGCCATCTGCGCCAGGCCGGCGATGTTGCAGGGGTGGGCACAGTGCACCTACCAGCCGCGGAGGCCAGCTGCAGGGGTGTCTCTGCGTGACTGTCCTCGCTGCTGCTTCCCACCGAGCCCTCCACGTGGGCGCCCGCGTCCAGCAGCAGCTGTGGGGGCACGGGAGAGGGGACAGCGTGGGGTCCAGGGTGTGGGGAGGGCATGGCTCGCGTGGCGCCCAGGCCGGGAGGCTCCTTTGCCCTCCAGGCTGGTGGCCAAGACGGGCGGGCCACAGCTGAGGGGCCAGAACTCTTAGCTCAGGACTACCCTGAGGCTCTGTTTCCAGAACCTTCAGCTCTGCCGGTGGGCCCGGAGCCCTAGCCGTGAGGGCCCTGAGCGGCTTCTCTCCCAACGCCCGCCCCAGAGCTCAAGCAGTCGAGCAGGATAGAAAACGCAGCCGCAGTCTGGGGAAACTGAGACCCTGGGCGGCAGCAGGGCTGAGTCAGGAAGAGTGGCGTGTGGAGCGGCACCGACCGGTGCGTGCCCTGGCCAGAGCCCTCCACCCTCTCAGCCTCAGCCATCCCACCTGCAGGATGGGAGGAGGGGCCCACCTCGGGGTCTCACTGGGATTAAACGCCCAGGGTCCCGTGGCTGGAAGGCTGCTTGTGGCAAGCCCAGTGGGGGCCCCAGGCTGGCCAGGGTGGAGCCCCACGGGGCAGGGCCGGACACCAAGCAGTTCCGGCTTTCGAGCAGGGCGACCTTTCGTGATGTGGCGACGGCTGCCCGGTGTCATGGAGGGCACGGCCTCCCAGACCCCCCGCCTCCCCAGACTCCCGGGCCCAGACCTTCCAGAACTCAAGGTCCAGGGAGCCGGCCCACACCTGGGGACTGAAACACAGAGTCCATACGGGCTCTCTGCCCCAGCGGGCAGCCTGCGGGTGCCAGGGATGCCCGCTGGGGATGGGTCAGTCAGAAACCAGCTGGGCCCCCTGAGGCCACAGAGACAAAGGCGAAACTGGGCGTGCGTCCAGGCAGATCCCGGGCATAGCCCGGCAGGCCCCACATGAGCCGAAGGAGGGGCCTTGTGGGTCCCCACAGGGAACGTAGGCGGGATGTGGCGGCCAGGGCAGCAACGGCCACACTGAGTCCTTCCTTCAGGCTGGGCCGCAGAGACACCGACCCGAGCCCTCCCTGACCACCTGGAAAGCATGCGTGTGGCTGGTGCCTCTGCTGGCTTGGGGGCATGCTGACTGCAGTGTCCACTTCTAGTGTCCTCACCCACGCCCGCAGCTACCTGGGCCATGGGGGGTGACACTGGCCTGGCTGAGAGGTGAGCTGTGCCCCTCTGGACACAGAGAGACTCGGCCCATTCGTGGGGAGGAGACAGAACTGGACGGGTACCCTGGATGGGCGCCATGGCCCAGAGCTGGCGCTGCAGGGGCCCTGTGGACCAGCAGGCCGATGCGAGGTCCTGCCGGCCCGGCCCAGGCTCCGGTGTCCCGCGGAGCTCACCTGGACCACAGAGATGTGTCCGTGCAGCACGGCGAAGGTCAGGCAGGTCCAGTGCCGGCTGTCGGGGTGGGTGGACGGGTGGCGGGGAGAGCTGGCCGGGACCTGCAACCCACAGCCGTCGGTGTTTCCTGGGAGCACCGTGGCGGGGCACCGCAGGGTTGGGGAGTCCACCAGTGCTGGCTGCACTCAGTGGTGATGTCTGTGGGAGCCGCCAACTCGAAAGGGAAGGGTAGGCGCTTGCTGAACAACATCTGCCCTGGGTGACAGACTGGAAGCGCGGGGTCTTGGGGGAGGCAGAGCTGGGAGCCCTTGGGGCGCAGGACGGTTGGGAGGAGGCGGTGGTGGGAAGGCGCTGCAGGCGTCGCGCCATCCCCGCCCTCATGGAGCCTAGATCCCCGGGAAGCCCCTCTCTGCCGATGTCTCTCTACCTTGGGGAGGGACCTGCCCCGTGCCCGGACCCTGCCCTGGCACGGTGAGTGGAGGCTGGGACGGCCTCTGGCTGGGGTGGCTGGAGCAGCATGTGTGCTCACCTGGACATCCAGGCTGGCGCCGGCATCAATCAGCATTTGCACCATGGCCTCGTCGCCAGCCGCACAGGCGTACATCAGCGGCGTCATCCCCTGCACGCATGGAGGCACGGGGGTCAGCGTCGCGACAGTGTAGCACGGAACCTCATACCCACCTGCTGGCCCGCTGCGCGTCCCCAGACCCGGACCCAGAAGGGTAGGTGCTTGCACAAGCCCGCGACGCCAGCGGAAAGGGCAGACCCTGTGGCTACTGAGGCGCCCCGCCTCCGGGTCCTGCCCGCCGTGGGCTCTGTGCTCTGAGAGCTTGGTGCAGTGGCCGTCCCTCTCCGTGCCTCCATTCCTCCAACCCTCCATCTTTACACGGGGAGCAGGAGTGTCCAGCCACGGGCACTGCTGGAGGGTGCGACCCCAGCCTGGGCAGGGCAGGACAGAGATGCAGCAGAGAGGAGAGGGGATGGCACCCAGGGGAAAGGACAGCACCCCAGGGAAGAGGTTGTCACCCTGGGGCAGGGGACAGCACCCCAGGGAAGGGACGTCATCCGGGGAGGACAACACAGGAGTGAACGCCCGGCCCCGCACCCCCAGCCCTGGGCACCAGGGCCGCCCTGGGCTGAACTGGCGCACTGCACCCCGTGAGTGCATCCGCGCCCACGCCGGCCACGTGACCCTCGGTCGAGAGCTGGTGACGACGGCCACAGCATCGCATGGGATCCCGGTGGGGCCCATACGCCGTCTCACAAGTCAACGTGATGCTCCCAGGAGGGAGGGCCGCCACAGTCCTGGGCTGCGAGGTGGGGACTTCGTGCCTGCCTCGGAGTGGCTGGGGGAGGCGGCAGGGGCAGGGCTGTCGGGCAGCAACCCCGGGTGTCACGCGAGTGATCACCCCATGGCCCGCTGTGCTGGCTGGCACCCGTGGGGGTGGGTCGGGTTGTTGGTGTGTAGACAGCACCTCACGCCCAGAGCCTGGCCTCACGGGGTGCAGTGGCGCCAGTTCAGCCCAGGGCGGCCCCGGTACCCAGGGCTGAGGGCGCGGGGCTGGGCGTTCACTCCTGTGGTGTCCTCCCCGGGTGACGTGTCTTCCCTGGGGTGCTGTCCCCTGCCCCAGGGTGACATCCTCTTCCCTGGGGTGCTGTCCTCTCCCCTGGGTGCCGTCCCCTCTCCTCTCTGCTGCATCTCTGTCCTGCCCTGCCCAGGCCGGGGTCGCACCCTCCAGCAGGAAGCCTTTCTGGGATTCCCCATTTCCCCAGCCTCACGCTCTGCCTGAAGCCCCCTCAGCCGCACCATGCAGTCACCACATCTGAGAGTGTCGCCCACCCTAGGTCACCCACCTCCCTGCCACCCAGGGCCATCTCTCCACAGCAGGGCTCTCGACACAGAGTCAGATGGACGGGACGCCCTGCAGTGGTCAGGAGCCCGAGCAGGGTTGCCTGGCTTCTATCCTGACTCTGCTCCACACTGGTCATGTGATCTTAGGGAAAGCAACCTCTCCTGCCTCAGTTTCCCCAGCTATAAAATGTGCGGCAGACCCTCAGGCATCACAGGGCTGCTGTTGGGGATCAACGGGCATGTCTGCAGGGAGTGTGTGGACCGTGCCTGGCAGTCAAGACCACTGTGAATAGCCACACGGTCCTGCTTTCCCCTGGCCTCAGCCTCTCAGGGACGCACCCTAGTGCTCTGTGCTGTGTGCACTCTGCCTTCCTGGTGTCAGACTGCACAAAGGCTGGGTCTCCATGGCCTGGCCCAGAGCAGGTCCCAGGACGCCTGGCTCGACGCCATGCTGACCCTACACCCTCCAGCCTTGGCCCATCTGGGACGGTTGCCAGCGTCCAGTCAGGGACACAGAGTCCACCCCACAGGGTCCCCCCTGCAGGGTGCCCAGGCCAGGGAGGACCCTCCAGACTGGAACTGCCGGGCAGGCTCGGGAGACCCCATTCAGAGGCAAGTCTGGCTGTCACGGGCGGGCTGGAGACTCTGGGACGTACCTGGTCATCCATGGTATTGATCCCGTCGGGGCCCAGGGCCTCGATGGCCTGACTGACGAGATCTGTCCGCCCGCAGCTGAGCATGTGGAAGCCCAGGTCCTGGTTGAGCTTCTCGGTGGCTGCGCGGGCGTCCAGCCTCCGGAAGGAGCTGGAACAGCACTCAGGTCTGCCGGGAGAGAGCGGGTGAGTAGGTGCGCATGGATAGCCGCCGAGGCCGGCACGGGGAGCAAGTGCGGGTGGGGGAGGGCCTGTCCCCAGCATGCTCTGTGGCACAAGCACACTCCTGCTCTCTGTGACGTGTTCAAGAGTGCTCTGAGCTCCTGGGAGCCGGTGACTGCAGGAAGCAATCACTGAGAGTTGCCCAGAGGAGGCAGCTGCGCAGCCTGGCTCGGCCCACAGCACTTGGCTGTGGGCTTTTGCACGGAGCTGGCCACCCCTGGCCTCTGGATGGCCACCATGGCCAGTTCCCGTTTCTGGCTCTTGTCCTGTCTCCTCAAGGCTCCTGGGGAGGCCCAGAAGCACCCACGGTCTGCAGACTGGCCTCAACTCCCGTCTGCAGCCCACTTGCAAGGAAAGTCATGGACAAAAGGCATGTCTACAGGGGCCACAGACATCCAGGCAGCGTCTGGAGCCTTGGCTGGACAGAGGTGCAGAAAGCACATGTCCCAGAAAGAGGCTCGGGCCCTCTCCGTGAAGACAGAGGAGGCCACAACCAGGCTGCGACAGAGGATGGAGAACAAGACAGGAGGCTCTCGCGGGCCAGCATGGCCACAGGATGTGTCCTCAGGAAGAAAGAGACACGAGGCTCTCACGGGTCAGGTGGACTGGGACGTGTCCCCAGGGACGGAAGGGACACGAGGCTCTTGAAAGACAGGGTGGCCACGGGGTGCCTCCCCAGGGAGCCCTTCAGGAACGCCTCCTTTGGGGGCTCTCTGGCTGGAAGTGGGGAGCACAGGCTGGGAGACTGTGTGGACCCAGTTTAAATCGGGCCCCTGCCCCTGCTGGCCGAGCACCCGTGGCCATCTGCGCTGCCCACCCCTGGCCGCCCCACTGTGGACGGGCCGTCTGCTTCTTCTCTGTGCCTCGGGGCCCCGGACGCTGCAGGTGGAGACCAGGGCTCGCGCCGCGCCCAGGAGCCCG
>NW_007070880.1:17951-27782 GCF_000164805.1 Carlito syrichta | reverse complement strand
CCCATGGCACCCCCAGCCTCCCACCACGGAGAGCCACAGGGCCAGGGAAGAGGCCACCCGCTGGCTTTGGTCCCGTCCTCCAGACTTGGAGGAAAGTTGCTCAGGCGCTCGGCCCAGGCCCGGAGGGCTCAGGTAGGGCCCCCAGCAGCACTCTCCACAGGGGCAGAGCCAAGTCCAGCAGGCCGCGCCCTGCCACGTGCCACCAACGTGCCACGGCGCTCATTTTCCGGTCTGCAGCGCTGCGGCTGACGGTGCCTCCTGCCCTCCCGGCCGGGCGGGGGCGGCCACACCACTCGAGTCGGTCAGGGTGGCCCCAAGCTTGCGCTTGGGGAGAGGTGGCCTCTGGGACCCCCGGTGGGAGGAGCCCAGGACTCAGCCAGGCCCCTGGCAGCCCAGGGCACCCGCACGAGGCATGCTCTCCACCAGGGGGCGCCGTCCACATGGACCCGCATTTCGGGCCACCCAGGCCACCCGCCTGCCGCCAGGTCTGCTGCTCCCACCAGCTCTGACCTGTCCAAGGAGACGGGGAGGGCCCCGAGACCACTCCTCAGTCCAGCTTCCGACAGGGTCGCTCGGCATGGAAGAACGCGCGTTCTTGCGGGATCCCGGGACCAGACCACCGAGCCCCTCCCCACGTGTTCTCTCATGACAGCCCGGGTTGCCTCCCAGCTCCGGCCCCAGCCCCGATGCCACCCTTGTCCTCTGAAGCTGAGCCAGGAACGGGCACCAGCCAGGCAGGCAGCAGGCTCGGCCCCTACCCCCAGCTCTTGGGGTGTCCGGCACTGCTGTCACTCACCCCGTCTCTCCCCTTGACATGCAACTGAGTGCTGCAAGCAGAAAAGAGACATCTGTTCGTGCTTCAGTTTGGTGAGCCACAGGGGACAACCAAGGGTGCCTTTGTGCTACGGAGCTCTCCAAAGCTCAGCTCACCCACAGGGCTAATGTCTCTCCTTGAAGGTGAAAGATGCCTTTATTTAAAAACTAGCAAATAGGCCAGGCGTGGTGGCCCACACTTGCAATCCCAGCACTTTGGCAGCCTGAGGCGGGAGGATCACTTGAGCCCAGGAGTTTGAGACCAGCCTGAGCAACACAGTGAAAACTTGTCTCCGCAAAAAAAAAAAAAAAAAAATAACGGGGCATGGTGTCATGCACCTGTAGTCCCAGGAGTCTCGGGAGGCTGAGGCTGCAGTGAGCTGTGATCGTGCCACTGTGCTCCAGCATGGGCATCAGAGTGAGAACCCGACTCAAACAACAAACAAACCCAAAGCCCTCTTCCCGCTCCGAGGTCCCACAGAACTCTCCCTTCCAGGGAGAATGTGTCTCATCTTCCTGCTAGACGGTTCCTTCCGGGGACAGGAGTGCTGCCCTCCTTTTCCCCGAATCCTCCAGGACACGCCCAGTCTGCAGCCGGACACCCCAGAGCCTTGATACCCTCTGCTGGACTGCGGAAGGAGAGGATGGACACCCGTGACTTAGGCCACGCAGCAGGCTACCAGTCATGGGCCGAGCCACAGGTCTGCCCAGAAAAGAGCGCTGTAGGATTTCCAAGTCCCAGCACTAGGAATCTGGGATCCCGGGGTACCTGTGAGGTCCAAGGAGGAAGGATACCCCGTGGACTTGAATTCCTGCCAAAGCCTCCAATCATAAGGCGGGAAGGCCACTCAGAGACACGCTTCTGTCCTCCGACTCCAAGGGAGCTGCCCCGCAAACCAGCAGCCTGGAGGTGGCCGAGTCAGAAAAATGGTGATCCACAAACCCGCCAGCCATCCTTCCCGGCGGCGACCCGCAGCCAAGACAAAACAGCCGGCATGGGTGCCAGACCTCAGAGGTGTCTCTGTTCACTTTTTGTAGTTTTTGCCTGTTTTAAGTGGCAGGGTCTTGCTCTGTTGCCCAGGCTGGAGTGTAGTGGCAGGATCAAGCTCCTGGGCTCAGGCCTCCTCCTGGGTCAGCCTCTCGAGCAACTGGGATGCCAGGCTCATGCCCAGCTAACTTGGGCATCTTTTTAGAGATGAGGTCTTGAGGACTCATTGTGTTGTCCAGGCTGATGCCCCCTCCTCGGCTTCTTGAAGCACTGGGACGACAGGCGTGAGCCCCACACCCGGCCTCCTATTGCATGTCAGAGCTCAGCACGGAGCATGTGGTGTTAACCCCTCGGTGGGCATGCACAGGGGGTGGGGGGTCTGGGAACTCCTGGGGGGCATGTGGCTTGTGTGCACATACCTGGTCCAGGGCTGAGGAGCTGACTCTCCCCTGGGAGAAAGTTCTAGAGTCTTGCCTGGAGGCTCCCCAGGCTCTTCTGTCCTCAGGGTTCTGGACGCAAGCGTGAGGCAGCCGCTGCCTCCCCCAGCCCCTGTTTTTGCCTGCATACGAGGTCGTGGGGACCGAAGACCTGTTTTTCCTACGGAATGTTCCAGTATGCAGAGCCACCTTCCTGGCGTTTGAGCGGCTGTGGGGGTGACGGTGGGGGCCATAGCGAGGTCCTCTGAGTCCAGCCTCATGTGACTCGCCAGCCCGGGCCACCCTGCGGACGAGCCCTGCTATCCCGGGGGTCAGTCCCCATGCTGGGCCAAGGACCCGCCCAGGCTTCCAGGGATTCCGTGAGTGCCTCGTGCCCCGATTAACCGCCCTCCTGCCTAGAACATCGAGGGTGCCGCTTCCCGACTTGCATGGGTGTGGACACATGCAGCGTGCAGAACCAGGCTGTCCCCGCCTCTGGGGCAGTGCTGGGGTCTCCTGGGCGGACGGCCCTGGCCCTGGCCCGCCCCATCCCACCGGACGGCGCGATGACACTGTCTCCGGGATATCCGCCCGCAGCTGTGGTTCCGGGCCACCATGTTCTGGTAATTTCCTCCAGCCCCATGGGCATGCAGAGCTGAGATGGCCTGTGTGACTGAACGTTCTGGAAAGCCCCTCTGAAACTCCCAAGGCCATGGCGGTGTGAAGCCCTTGGGCAGAGGTGCTGGGAATGGCTGACACGGGTCCTCAAGGTCGCTGCTTGACTCCTGGAGAGAGGCAGCCTTCCCCACGTCCAGCCTTCCCCGAGGGAGGTGGTCTTCCGTGCATCCTCCTTCCAGAGGCTGCGCTTGGCTGCTCCGGGCAGGCTGTGGGTGTGGGCGGGGCCGGGCCCGGGAGCGTGGCCAGGCCAAAGGCCGCCCTGGCTCAGCCCGTCTGCCAGCCGTGACTCCCCTCGCTGGGTATGCCGTCTCAGGGTGGCGGGTCTCAGTGTTTCTGGTCCCAGGACCCTGCTCACACTCCTAAACGCTGCCGAGGACCCCAAGAGCTTGTTCGCGTGTGCTGCTCCGTTATCAGTGATGGAGGGGACGTGACGGCTCACACAGGCGCCTGCTCCCATCCCTTTGCCGACGGGTGTGTCACCGTGTCACGTGGCCTCGGGAAAGCTCCCTGGCCCGGGCGACAGAATGGGAATGAAAAGGCTAGGAACGCCTTCCTGCGGAGACAGCCTTGACGTTGTAGATTCCTGGTGCCCAGGGCCAGGGGCCACACGCTGAGGACCGATGCCTGGGAAGCCTGCTGAAGTCCCCAGGACGGCCCTGCTGGACTGGTGGGATCCTACCCCGGGGCACAGGGTCTGGGAACTCCTAGGAACTCCTAGCTCGTGTGCACACACCTGGTCCAGGGCCGAGGATCTGACTCTCCCCTGCGGCAACCTCCCTGGGAGAAAGTTCTAGAGTCCTTGTCACAGATGAACTGGCTCTATCGCCTTGGGCAGACCGTTATCATCTTTGGGCCGTTTCTCTATAAAAGAAGGAATTGCTAGGTTGGGCCTGGTGGCTGACGCCTCAAATCTCAGCACTCTGGGAGGCTGAGGTGGGAGGATCCCATGAGGCCAGGAGTTTGGGATCAGTCTGGACAACACAGTGAGACCCCATCTCTTAAAAAGAAATCAGCCTGGTGTGGTGGTACATGCCTACTACTTGGGAGGCTGAGGTGGGAGGATCACCTGAGCCCAAGAAATCAAGGCTGCGGTGAGCTGTGAGCATGCGGTGAGCATGCCATGCCACTGTATTCCAGCCTGGGTAACAGAGTGAGACCACGACTTTAAAAGAAAAGAAGGAGGAGAGAGAAGTCTGTGGTTTCTAGTCTTTTCTGTGAGAACCCGTTGATTCTGCTTCTCGGATCCCATAGGGCAGTGGCCGTCCACTGCACGGTGGCCACATGAGGGACTCCACAGGGAGGTGGCTCTGTCGCCAGTGAACTAAGTCGTGTGGTTCTGTGCTGGTCCCCCCACCCCTCAGCCTCGGTCGCTGTGTCAGAAGAATGGGTATGCACCGCAGGACCGCCTCGCAAGGCAGCTGGAAGCCCGCACAGTGCTGGGCGGCATTGGGACCTTTGCACATCCTCACCCACATCAACTGCTGCCGCGACCCGGCTTGGTGTCTGCTGATAGAAAACACGGATGATGGGACAGCTCCAGGGTCTGGCTCCACTCACGCCTCGGCGCAGCCTTCCACAGCCCCTCCAGCTCCCCACCCCACGGCAGGCGTCAGCACGCAAGGCCCGCGCCAGCCTGCCGGCCACCCCTGGGCTCCTAGGGGGGATACAAATGCAGCCACCATTTGGGTGCGAGCTGGGAGCCGCTCCCGGCAGTGCAGCTCGTTGGCCTGGGCGGCACGAGGAGGGCCCCACGGAACATGGACCCAAGGCCACAGCAGGAACATGGTGGGGGAACACGGAACACAGACCCGAGGTCACGGCAGGAATATGAGGGGAACACAGAACACAGACCCGAGGCCACGGCAGGAACATGGGCGGTAAAAAACCACTTCAAGCATCGGCACCATGTCCGCCCCACATGCTGCTTGGACCTAGGCTAGACGCCACCAGTAAGTCCACATGCTCAGATCCCACGGCCATGGTCACAGGCAAGGGCCTCTTCGTAGCGGTTGTCTTTGCGCACATAAGGCAACCACCACTGCCACGTGGGGGCGCCCGCGAAACACAACTGAAAATGCGTCTTTCTACAAGAAGAGCGTGGGCTCCCTGGCCAGCTCCCGGGCTCTGGAGGAGACGCCCCGAGAAGCCGGGCTGCGGGTCACACGGCCAGGGTGGCAGGCGGGGCCGCCAGACGCCCAGGTCCCACCCTCTTTTCTGGGCAGCCCAATGGCCCACCGCACCAGCCCTGCATCCCGCGAGGCCGCTCGCCGGGTCCAGGCACTTACGAAGTGAAAGAGAATACGCTTCAGGCTGCTGCTTAAGAGGCCGCAGCCTGGAGAGCGCCGCCCAGCCTCTCCACCATGCACGACTGATTGAGGTGACAGTCCTGACATGTGTCTTGACACACACAGGAAGTGCATGCGGTTTCCAGCTGAAAGTGGGCTCTGTCCTGCCCTGGTGGGCAGGGGCCCGGCACGGGTTGCGGGGGCAGGTGGGCCAGACCGGGACTGGGGGCCACGTGATCCGGCCCCAGCACAAGCCAGCCTTGGTCTCTGTCTTTACCCTGGCAGCCGAGCACCGGGCTGGCGGGTTTGTGCCCACTGCCCCAGCCATGAGGATGGACAGGAGGACTCGGGCCGAGCCTGGCTGTGCCTACCAGCTGGGAAGGGTGGAGACCAGGCCCAAGCTTAACCCTGGAAGACGTGCGGCTGAGGGCAGTGGGCACTGGGTGGGAAGCGTGAGGGCCTGCCGTGCCTTGGCGCTGCTCCCGGCGCCATCGCCCTCCCAGCTCCACCCCAGTCTGTCTGTGGGCACCTTGGAGATCCGGAAAGGTCCAGCCAGAGACGATGATGGTGGGAGGGCGGCCCCAACGTGTCCCACCGGAGGCCTCTGGTCTCCGATTGACCGCATCCTCTTCCTGGAGTCAGAGTTAAGTGGGGCCGCCTCCCCTGGATTTGCCCCCTGGATTTCACCAAAGGGCCAGGGTGGGGCATCCCGGGTCATGCCTGGAGCCTGCAGAGACGCCAAGCTTCCCTGGCGACTGCCCATGAGTGGGGGCTTCTCAGGCAGGTCGGGCCTGCAGAGCCGGGAGAACGCCCTCACCACGGTCCCAGGAAGTCGCAGAGCCACTGCAGCCCAGGCCACATCGTACATGTGGGCAGAGTAGACCAGGGCTATCCATGCCGTCCGCAGTACGGCTGGCCTAGTCCTACCTGGAACAGCAGCCAGCTGGGGAGGGCAGAGCGACAGGCACAGAGGTGGCAGCAGACAGGACAGTGAGTCCCAGCGTGTCACACGCAGGAGACATGGGAGCCACATGTCCCATGTGACCACCATGCAGTGACGATACAGGTAATCTCATGTTCCGTGTGTTCCACACATTGTAGACTACAGCTAACACGTGTCCTGTCTGTTTCAAGACAGCTGGAAAAGGGGGGCTTGAAGGTCACCACCACAAATAAGCGACCGAGGTTTGAGGCGACGGACGTGCTGACTTCCCGCCGTGACCATTCTAGCTGCTGCGCTAAGCCGTCTCGCCGCGCCATAAATGCGCAGGGGAATATTCAGGGTCTACCATGAGCAACAGAAACAGAGTCCCAAACCACTCTGGGTCTTTCCCAACACCAACGGCCACACAGGTGCTTGACGCCCGGGAGCAGGGATGGCCCATGCACACAGCTGGGGACAGGAGCAGGAGGCTGGCCCCGAAGCCCTGGGGGCATCCCAGCCCCAAATCTGCAGATATGAGCAGGGAAGGCAGGAGTGGCGGGCAGGCCCGCGGGGGGCGCGGCCCTCGCTGCCTCGTGATGAGGCCAGCCCAGAGCCAGGCACAGACCCGCCTGGGCGTCCACTGGGTCCTGGGCTGCGGCGTTCGGTTCCTCCTCGGAAGCAGCCCTCCTTCAGAAAGCAAAGCCAGCCCCTCGAGCGGGGACTTGTCGCGCGGGATCCCGGCAGAGACAGACCAAGGACCTTGTGGCCTATGTTACGAACATGCCCAGAGGACGAGCCCGGTCGGAGGTTCCCTCTCCCTCCTTCTGTGGGGCCGCAGTCCACAAGGGGGCAGGCAGTCCTGTGCCACGGCCGCCCGGGCTGCTCATCAGGGCCGACGGGCGCCCGCGGCTCCATGCCTACCACCTGGCACCGCCGCTTCCTGCCCGCCTGCCGCTGACGTACACCCTGTCTCCCGCCACAGCACTGGGCCGGCCCTGGGAGAGAGGCTGCGTGGACAGGCGATGTTGACCAACACGCAGCTCGGTCATGCCCTCTCTCCTGCGGGGACGGATTGGCCACTCGGGCCCGAATTCATGGTGTGGCGACAGTGGGGCCTCTAGGCCTGGCTCAGGGAAGCCTTCGCCCGCCAGACCACGGCAGGCCTCCTGCCCCAGGACCTCCCAGGGGCAGTGGGGAGTTGCTGTTAGAGCCCTGCGAACCCAGGCGCTTTCCACCGCAGGCTCTGCATGGGTGCTTCCAGCCCTGCAGCGAGAAGCCAGACCGGCTCGCCCCTGGCATCACCCTCGGCCACGGCCACCTGCCACGCATCGGCACTGAGGCCAGACCCGTAGGCACAGGACAGGGACACTGGGACGCCCTTGGCGTCTGCTGGTCTCTGACCCGATGGGCGAATGGAATCCAGTTCGGTGACGTCTGTGTAGACGTCTCATCACTTGACAAGCCCGCAGTGACACCTCTGTCACTCGCCTGGCTCCCAGGCCACTGTGGGCTGCGTGAAGATGGAATTCAGGCAGGGCCTGGGGCGCACATGACAGAGACAGAAAGCACACACTCTCGGCACATGTGATTTCCCGCGAGTCTGCACTAGCCACGACTCAGTCTCCTTGGCCTCCCACAGGCCGTGGCACCGGCAGTGCCCTGACCACGGCAGCGGCCATGTGGGAGTGCCTGGTTCTCTGGCTACCTCATTGGAATCCACACAAAACCCCGGAAGTAGTGGCAAACGCGGTAACTTGTGCACGGTCATGCAGCTTGTAAATGGCAGAGCAGGGAGCCCCCATCACGGCCTTTCCACCTCCTTGGAACCCAACTATTAGGCTCCACTGCCTACTGACTGAACACAATGTTTAACTGCCTATTGTATGCGCAGGACAGTCCTGTGTGCTGGGGACACGGTGGAACAAGGGAGATACTTGGCGCTCATGTCCGAGGGGGTGGGTGGGCACCGAGCGGATGCCTTCGGAGGAAGGGGCTCTGGGGGGAGCAGAAGGGGTGCAGCAATGGGAGGGCCACTTGCGGGGGTGCCCCCAGGGGACATGGAAGCACGTGCCTGAACCCCCCAGCCGTCTCCCCTCACTGACACCCAGTCTGGGCAAACAGATGAAAATTTAGTGCACAAAAGGGAGGGAGAGAAAAGCGCTTAACAGGCAAATCTTGAACCGGAATTCAAGGAGCCCGGCACAAAGCCACCGCCACCGTCCTCTATTATCTGACATGGAGACCCTGGGTGGGGGAGACTCAGCCGTGGCCTCGCCCACCCGGCCACTCATCCAGCTCCCCGCCCCGTTCCCCGCATCTGGAGCCACAAAAGGGGCACAGCGATACGGGAACCGCTCATTTCAGGCACTGCCCCAGAATCCAGGAGTGCCTGTAGCAGGCTGAGTCAGACCTCTCCCTCACACTGGGGGAAACCAAGGCAGCTACCCTGCCAGAGAAGGCCCTCCCATGGCACAAGGGCGCCCTCCGCTGGGAAACCCTGGCCTTGACCTTGACGCATTCCCCTAAGTAAACAGTGCCCAGATCTGTTTCTGTTGTGCAACCTGCACTTTGAGACAAGAGTCCGCCTATGGCCAGCTGCTACGCCAGGCCCCTCCGAAGCCCCGGCCACCCATCAGGGCCCAGTAAAACACCCACATCTACCCCCGACCCCAGTCTCCTTGGGGACCCTCTCGATGTGATGATGATGATGGTGACACCCTGTGACGGGCACTGCTCCAAATGTTTTATGGATCGTAACTCAACAGACCCCACAATGCCCTGGGAAGCCTGTACTAATAATCCCCTATTAAAAAGAAGACAGACTGGGCATGGTGGCTCAGGCCTGTTATCCCAGCACTTTGGGAGGCTGAAGCGGGAGGATTGCTAGGGCCCAGGAGTTTGAACCCAGCCTGGGCAATATAGTGAGACCTTGCTTCTACAAAAAAGAGAAAAGAAAAAAAATCAAAAAATTAGTCAGGCAAGGTGATGTGTGCTTGCAGTCCCAGCTGCTTGGGAGTCTGAGGCAGGAGAATCACCCGAGCCCAGCAGGTCAAGGTTGCAGTGGCTTGGAACCTGGGGCTCTTTAATCACAAACCTGCTTGAGCCAGGCACTGCCAGGGCCAGGACAACCTCATCTGTAAAATGAGCAGATGGGACAACATGCCAAGACCCCCACCAACAAGGATGACAGCAGTGATGTCACTGCCATGAAGGAGGGGACCGCCCAACGCAGGCCTGGGGCTTCTCCTCAGAGCACCGGCCCCAGAGACCCATGCCTTCCCAGGCAGGGGCATGCCACCCTGGACAGGAAGGAGCTGGATCCCAGAGAGTCCAGCAAATGCCTGACGGAGCCCACGACCCGAGCCTCGGTGACACACGTGGCATTGTCCCACAAAAAAACTAGATCCCACCGCGTCAGGGCCAGGCCTCCGCGAGCCACAGTCCCCGGCCGCCTCCCTGCGGCACGCAAGCTGGTCCTAGGCTGAGCTCTCAACCCTGTCGGTCGTCTGTCAGTCGGTCAGGCACCTGGGAGCACGGCCGGGCTCGGCCAAGGAGGATCCTACCGTTCGTTGTTCAGGGCCATCCTCGGGGGGTCCAGGTTCGGATTCTCCATGGACTCCATCTGGGGACACCGCAGGAAATAGTAGAGCGTGTGCAGGGCGTCAGGGGACCAGGTGACGGGAGGCGGTGGTGGGCGGGCCTGGCGGGCAGGGCTGGCACCCGGGC
>NW_007070880.1:0-17619 GCF_000164805.1 Carlito syrichta | reverse complement strand
GGGGTGGGGGCGGGGCTGCCACTCAGCACAGCGTGGTTTCATCTCCGCTTTCCCGCCCTGCCCCGAAAGCTGGCGAGACGCTTGACAACACTCACACCAACGCGGTTTCCTTTGCGACACCCCACTCTCTGCACCACCCACAGCCCTCCGGTTCTGACCCCGGGGCTCTCTGGGCCTCCCTCCCAGGCTCCTGGCTGGCGCTGGCTCTGGCCCATGCAGGGCCTGGGACCACACAGAGAGGGCCACTTCACTCCCGCCAGGGCCCGCCATGCGCCAGGCATGCGGCTCTCTAGAATTCAAGTCTGCGGGGCCAAGTATGTCGCCCGCTTTATGGTGGAGAAACTGAGGCTCGTGTGGTGAGCAAACCTTTCCGGACCCCATGCGTCCCCCTGGCCGGGGCACCCGGATCACGAGAGTGAGCCACAGTCACTCAGTGAGTCTGTGGCAGAGTACAGCTCCGCACCCGGGACCGTCTGACCTGTGGCCTGGCTGCGGCCTGCCCTGGAGGGGCCTGAGGGTCCCCAGGTCCCTGCATCCAGTGCTCTGTGTCTACCCAACGTCCATGGCCCGGACAGGAAGCGGCCCCCATTGTGTGAGGCCACCGTGCTGAGAAACGTGCTCTTCCGCTCAGGGGGTGCGGCCCCTGCCCATCCTCAGTGGAGGGCTCAGGGAGGCTCTGAGGAGGCCAGCCTCGACCCCATGGACTCCCCTCCAGAGCCTTGCACAAAAGCCTCCCAAGTAGGACATGCATGGGTTGGATCTGGTCAGCAGAGGCCACAGAGCTGGGGGAACCAGCGCACGTGTCTGCTCGCCGACCCCCACCATGCTGCGCCCCGGCCATCCTGGGCCCTGCCTAGGCTGGGCAGGCACAAGGTGCTCAGCAGACACTTGGGAAAGGGTGAAGAGGCAGCCTCACGTGTCCATGTCCTCGTAAACACGGCCTCTGGGTGGCCAGGCTCCAGATTGTGCACTGCCGGCTTCTTGTGATGGCCACGGCAACAATGTTTGTCTCCTAGGTGGGGACCACTGGAGACCACCCCCTTCCCCCGTCTACTCCTGCTTCTCATCCCTGCAGCTGTGGCTTGGCTGCCTGGGCTCCCACAGACCCAGTGCCAAGAGGGTGACGGGGGTGGTTGGTGACGCCTGCCCTGTCCCCTGGACTCTGGTTTCGTGGTCTGGAGTAGAACCTGGACATCTGTCGTCTGGAAAAGTTCCCTCGGTGATTCTAATGTCCACACGGGTTTGAAAATTGTTAGGTTGGCCAGGCACAGGGGCTCACTGCTGTAATCCCTGCACTTTGGGAGGCTGAAGCGGGAGGACTGCTTGAGCCGGAAGGTTTAGACCAGCCCAGGCAACATAAGGACCTCGTCTCTACAAAGACCAAACATGTAGCCAGGAGTGGTGGTGTACGCCTATCATCCCAGCTACTTGGGACGCTGAGGCGGGAGGATTGCTTGAGCCCAGGAGGTTGAGGCTGTGGTGAGCCATGGTAGCGCCCCTGCACTCTAGCCTGGGTGACAGAGTGGTGCCCCAACTCATAAAAACAGAAAATTGCCAGGCAAACTGATAACAGCACAGATTTGAGAGCAACACTCCGTATCTCCCTCCATAATGACCAGAGCCTCAGTTTCCTCATTTGCAAAACGGAAACAATGGCATTCACTCATCGTGAAGGCTCGAAGGAACAGTAATGCAAGGCTGGAATGTGGCGCCAGACTCCGTGCGCCTGGCCCCACCCTCACCAGCCGCTGTTCTGTCCATCCCAAGCGCTGCCTGTCTCCCAGGACGGCAGGAGCCTCAGCCCAAAACGCCAGGTCCCGGCCCTGCCCTGGGGCTCTGGAGGAAGAAGTCGGTGTCTCAACCACAGGCCCCAGATTGCTGTGCCATGGGCAGGTGGACGCGCTGGGTGACCCGGACTCCCAGGCCCGAGTGTCCCGACTGCTATCAAGACCACGAGACCTGGGGAGTCCGCGGCAGCGTCAGAGTGGTCACGAGGTGAAGTCCGCCCAGGCCACAAGGCGAAGTCTGCACCCTGGTTATTCTCTTGCCTGTTTTGTGTCACTGGGGAGAGGCCCCTGGAGCTCATGTCCAGCTGAATCCAGGCACAGAGATCAGGGAGGCACTGGAGGCACCCAGAACCGAGGGGGAGCCCCGAGGCTCGGGCACTCTGGGAGCGGCAAGTTGCCAGAGACGGAGGCCTGGGCTCCTCTGCCCAAGCCCTGTTGCGGCCAGTCTCAAGGACCAGTGGACGGACGCCCGTGGGCATCTGCGACCCAACGCCTGAAAATCCACATGTGTAGCAGCCCAGGTGCAGCTGAGGCTGCTCTCCCAGGCAGCTCTCCTCCCGGCCCCTTCACATTCTCTAGGCTTCGTGACAGACATGGAGAGATGGACAGAAGCTCATGCCATGTTCTCACCACCCCGCAGGGCAGTGTCTCCACCCTGTGGCTGAGGACAAAGTCACCTGTCCCCGCTGCACAGCAAGCACGGGAAGCACCCGGACTTGAGCTGCGGGCCATCTCCACACACGCCCTGACCATCACCCGCTGCCACTGACATGCGGCCGTGAACCGGACGGTTTCACGACTTACCGGCTCATGGCAAGTTAATTTCAGAAATGGACAATGACTGCGGGGAATGGCCACAGCCACTTGACAGGCAGCTTCTTGCCAGCCAACCCTGGTTCTGGAAGTGGGGCTGGCACTTTTTGCGTCCATCTTGCCATTCTAGACGTTTGTGGTCCCTGGGTTTTGTGAAGGCTGCATCCTGTGGGGGGCGGGGGTGCAGCCCGGCTGTTTACCATGCTGTGGGGGCGGGGAAGCTGGGGCGAGACTGGCCCTGAAGCTGCTTCCGAAACTCCCTGGGCCTGAGAACTGACGGATCCTCGGCTCGGCGAAACCTCCGGCCCAGAAACAGCCTCCAGGCAAGGCAGTGCGTCCTTACCCGCCGCCGCCACAGCCTCCGTGGGAGGCGCTGTGGGTTCCTCTCGGCCTCTCAGCCCTGCCAGAAGTCAAGGGCGAGGCTGGACCCAGAGCAATGTCTGGGCGCCTCCCCAGACTGGCCCGTGTGTTTACTTCTTATTCCCCACACGGTGCTCACCGGGCAGGGGACTCTCATTCCCTGCACGGTCTCACGGGCAGGGCACAGGGCACAACTAGCGCCCCCCAGCGCCGCATGATGCAGGGCCAGAGGCAGGAGTGAACCTCTCGCTCCCAGGGGCCGGTCCTGGTGGGGAGCGGGCAGGAAGGTGAGTGGAATCAGCTTGTGCGGAGGCCCCAGGGCGCCGAACGCCACCAGCCTCTCACAGACGGGGTCACAGCTGCCTCCGCCTCTGTCCCTGCCCCCTCTCGGCAGGTGGTTTCGGGGTCATGGCCCTCCCTGCTTCCTGTGGAGCATGCTGGGGCGTGTCTCCCGGCCCAGGAGTGACTGGGTGGGCGTGGACCAGACGCAGGCAGGTTTCAGGAGCAACAGTGGGTGGTAGAGACCTCACTGCTTCCCACGGTGTACATGCATGCACACGGCGCTGGTACTCTCCTAAGCTCAGGGGACGCAGCCATGGACAAGAGATAAAGCCTCCAGTTCCCGAAGCTGACATCCCAGCCAGGAGAGGGCTAGGACCCCCTGGAAAGTGACTGTACAATGCATGCTTCATGGTCTGTGCTCGGGAAAACACCCAAGTCCCAGAGGCAGACGCTGGAGGGTGGGGCTTGGGGTGCTCACCTGCACGGCGCCCAGGGAGGCCTGCCAGCTGCCGTGCCGGCTGGGGACCTGGGGACATGTGGCAGGAGAGGGAGTGCCGCGGGAGGCCCTGGGGTGGGTACTGGCTCGGCCACAGAAGAGGAGCCAGTGGGGAAGCCAGACCACACGTGGTGGGCCTGGGATGAGGGCCTAGGATCCTGAGGGGCGCTGTGGGGAGTGGAGGGGCCGGACATGCGTGACGTCACCAACTCATGCTTCCCCTGGCAGCCGGGCTGCCCGGAGCAGTGGGGATAGAGGTAGAAGGCACAGTCTTGGGCCGTGGCCTGGGCGGATGTGAGGACAGGATGCCAGCCCTTCCCCAGGGAGGGTCCTGGCAGTGGGTCTTGGACGCGACCCCTCGAGCTCTGGGGCGACAGTGGGCCCAGGTGTCAGGGAAAGGGCAAAGGACCTGCCTGAGCTTCAGCTCAGCTGCCTGAGGGTCCTGGCTGGGCTGCCGGCCTGTCCAGGGAACCACAGCCCTTCAGGACCAGGAGCGAGGCATGGGGGCCACACATCGGCATCACGCCCGATCCCCACAGGCGGCCGACCTGGGAAAACCCCCTTCTCTCTAAGCCTCACTCTCGCCAGGATGTCCCTCGCCAAGTTGTCTAGGGCATAAGGGAGGCAGCGTGCCACAGTAGGTGCTCACCTAATGTTCACAAGCGGAGTACACCCAAGTGCTCTCAGTGCAGGGGGCTGAGAGTTCACAGAGGCACAGACTGCGCACACCCAAGCAGCCCCCGTGTCAGGGCCGGAGACCCAGGCATGCAGAGTGCCCATGTCCTGTGGGGTCCCACAGGGCGCAGAAGCCCAGGTGGTGACGAGCTGGCCCTGGCGGCTGGGCGTCAGGAGGGAGGGAGCCAGAAATCTGGCTTTCTCCCAGTCCTGCTATGTATCTGCCTTGACCCTGACCTGGCACTGTGACTTCCTGTCTGGGGAAGGGGACAAGAGAATGGGTAGCGGGAGAATCGGGAGGGTTGTCGTTCACTGCCCTGGGCAGGAAGCCCAAGGCCCCAGTGGACGCGGCCAGGCAGAAGGAAGCCCCGTGGCTCCCACGCTGTGCCACTGCCCCGGCATCCACTGCTCTCAGCAGAGGGGCTGAGGCTGCAGGCGTGGAGCTTTGTGTCTCGAGTCACTGTGTGTCGGGAGGGAGGGCTCAGGGTCGGCAGGGCCCCACCTCCTGACGTGCTTGTGGAGAAGCCATCAAAGGCCGGGAGGGCCGTGGTTTCCACACCCTTCCAGCCAGGGGCCCTGCTCCTGGCCTCGTACACACGGAGGCTTCAGACGTGCTTGGCTAGGAGGCCGGGGCTCCTCTGTGGCCAGGCTGGAGAGCAGTGGCACAGTTACTGCAGCCTCGGCCTTCTGGGCTCAAAGCGATCCTCCCGCCTCAGCCTCCTGAGTAGTTGGGAGCACATGCCTTTTCATTTTTAAACTTTTTATAGAGTCAGGGTCTTGCCATGTTGCCCTGGCTGGTCTCAAACTCTTGGCCTCAAGTGGTCCTCCTGCCCTGGCCTCCCAAAGTCCTGGGGTTACAGGCATGAGCCCCAGTGCCCGGCCTTACAGGTGCTTTCTTCCAAGAGGGAGCACCAATTGCGCATTCAGAGCCTTCCAGGCCAGGCAGGTGACGGGAACGAGCAGGTTGGTCATGGGTGCCCAGGTCAGTGGCAAAGGGGTGAGCCGCTACACAGTGCCCCCTGGACCATCTGAGCTGTCAGGAGGATCCAGAAATCTGGACCTGCGTGTGGCTGAGTCCACACACCAACTACACATGCGTGTCCATGGCACCATGGGTGCCCTCTGGCTGGAAGGATCAAGGGGCCCGGGCAGGCTGGCCACTTGGGAGGGGAGGAGGCCGGGATCCTGAGGCCAAGAAGGCCGCGGGGGCGGTGGAGGCCAGGATCTTCCAGGGAAGGCCGCTCAGGGGAGGAGCAGGCCGGGCCGGGCACCGTGCCACCTGCTCGGGGATCGCCACTTACTCAGCTCCGAGATGCTGCCCACACAGGTGGCCAGGAGGGACTGCTCCAGGGTGCGCAGCTCAAGCTGGGCGTAGGCGTCCGCCCTCTCGTCCTGGCCCAGGGGCCCGCTGTTGTAGGGGCTGAAGTAGGCGGGGAGGGAGAGGACACCTGTGGGGAGACGGGAGGACGGTCACGCCCAGGATCGGGATGCCTGCAGCCTCCCCACCCGCCTCCTCTCGGTGGGGCCACCCCTCCGCACACAGTGGGGAGACAGGAGGATGGTCACCCCCACAGGCCCCAGCCGCTGCCCAGTGTGGCCAGCTCGCCCCTCCCACAGCAGGGTCTGCAGGCAAAGCCCTCGGAGCCTCAAGGACGTGGACCTTCTGCTGTGGACGGCACTACAGCCAGTGCGACAGCCGGCACGGGGCGAGGCTGCTGGCCGCTGTGGTTTTCAGCCCAGGCAGAGTGTCCTTCCTCAGAGTTGCCCAGGAAACCACTCCCATGGACTCACGCCGGATACTCCCTGCCCTCAGTTGCCAAATATTCCAATGTGCCTGACCGGACGGTGCCCTCTACACTCAGGACTCTGGTGACCACAGCCCGGCTTTGTCTCCACAGAGTGTGGGGTGGGGGAGACAGGCGTCGGGACCCTCCTGCCCTCTCCCCTCACACCAGAGCAGCCAGGCAGGAGGGATGCCATTTTCTCACGCCAAGAGGGGTGCATCCCAGCCACGGCCAAGTGCAATTAGTGATTTTCATTAGCACTTCCCCAGTGTGGGCCGAGCTGTCAGACCCAGTCCCAGAGGGCGACAGTCTGCGAATTTCAGTCACTCGCTCTGTGGTTTCTTAGAACACACCAGAAATGCAAAATCAGATGGGTTTAAATTCACACGTCGGTCTTAAGAGTGTGTGGCTGCAGACAGGCCGCCACGCTGAAGCCTAGAACAGGGATCCCAGCTTTTGTGACTGCTGCTTCTTTGATGGACACGTTTCCTACTCTCCTTCCTGAAACATTTTTCTAAAGAAAAAACCCACAGGAATTTAATTTTGGGAAAAATCTCTTGAATTCCTGGAGGTGCTGGAGAGCCCCTGGGGGATGGCCAAGTCCAGGCGAGAGTCCCGTGTCCCGGGCACGGGTGATGCAGCTGGACAGCAGCAGCAGCCATGGGGAGTCAGGGCCATGGGGTGTAAGGCTGGGGTCTGCCGTTCTGGCTCCAACCTCCAGCTGCAGCATGACCTCAGACAGGTGCTCAGGCTCTGGGCACTGGCTGTCATGTTCTCCAGGGACAGCGAGAGTGCCCAGCTCACAGTGCAGCCGGAGTCCACTGGGTCCCAGAGGCCGGTGCCTGGGCCCCATGGCTTGAGCAGACATTCCAAGTCCGTGGCTGTGACGCCAGCTTTACTTGCACTATCTTGCCAAGTCTTCTACAGCCCCGGGATGGGTGCTGCAGGTTCGCTGTGGACACCAGGGACCGAGGCTGGGGCTGGGACAACCTGCTGGGTGAGCGGGCCTTGGCTGGTCGGGTTCCAGAACGTGTGGCCTGACCCGCTGTGAGCCCAGAGTCCGACGAACCACCAGAGAGACCCTCAGGGCTGTCCCATTCGGTGGCACGTGCATGTGCTGGGCGATGACCACGTGTCGCCCAGAGGCCCAGGTCACCCCTGCATCGAGCCTGTGCATGTCCCCTTTCTGGGTGAGCACGTGGCCTCCCCAGGCTCGTCCTGGCCACGCTGCCCTGACCATCCTGAGGATCCCCGATGGTGCTGCTGCCCGCCCAGGCCTCCACGCCCAACTCCGTGCTGTGGCTGGTAGCCGTCCCTCCATCTTTCTCAGCCCCTCCTGGGCGGTGGTGAACCCCGTCGCGCCCGGCTGCCTTGGGAGAGCATGCTTCAGCTTTGTCTCTGGGAGACAGACAGGGGCAGGACAGGATGGCCGTCCCGCCAGCTCCTCCGGGACCTGCTCCCTGAAGCGGATGTGAGGCCCTGGCAGCAGAGTCGCCAGCACGTTGGGGACAGCTGGTTGTGTGCATCAGAACACACAAAATAACAGAGAAAACCACCGGCTATAAGCTCAAACCCGGGCCGCCGGGAGGCTGTGGGCCACCTGCTTCTCCCTCCATTATTCACCCCCGGTGGCAACCCTGAGCCAGGTAGATCTCGTTACAGCACGAGGGAAGGGAACAGGACACGCGCCAACTTGCTCAGGATTCCCAGAGGGGAACGCGGCATCCACGGAGCTCGTAACGGGAGCTGGCAGCCCCAGGAATGGCAGCTCCCCTCCCCCGCAGGCACCGCCTGTCACCTGCTGGGGCAGGTAATTCAGAACCTGTCACCGTCACCGGAAGCAATGGCCCTGCTGCGTCTGCCCAGGGCCTCTTTCAGAGGCCTCTCGTACATGGAGCGCTCTGTTCATCCAGCCAGAGGGGCAGTCGTGGTCAGCAGTGTCAGCAGTGACTGCAGCTGATGTTTGCTGGAAGCCCACAGGTGCCAGGCGCTTATACCAGGGTCATATTCCATCCTGAGCCCAGGCACTGTCCTCACTCTTTACAGCTGGGAAGACCCAGGACAAGAAGGCTAAGCGACCCGCCCGAGGCTAGCCGGGTTGGGAGCCAGCACGGCCAGGACTTCAACCGTCACTGTCAAGTGGCTGGAATGCCATGGCAGCATGGCGGGCCTCCTCTGGGGCAAGTGGCAACTGCCGGGTCTGAGGCATGAAGGAGACCAGACACACCTGGAGATGGCCTATCCCTTTCCGGGTCCGGGGGCCTCCTGCCAAGGTCCCAGGCGCCTGAAACCTCAGGGACACGGTGCAGCTCTGACCCAAGAACCCCTCCTGTGGCTCTGAGCCTCGCCCACAGCCCTCCCCTGGCAGGATGGGCTCTCAGTTCTCTCACACTTGATCTCAGCTGAAAGGCCGAGAAGTGTACTCTCGATGCCGACGTCCTCCTTCCCCACGCAAACCCCCAGCTTCGTGACAACCGGCCAGGGCCAGGGTGTTCTGCAGAAAAGGAGTTTCAAGGAGCAGGAGGGAAGAAGGTGCCCCTTTCCTACCGGGGCAACCCTCAGGAAGAGGCGCTCATTTCAGCCACGTGGAAGGGAGGCACATCAGACGTTCCCCTGCATCCTCCCTTCCCTCAGGTTCCCTGGACACCCCATGGGAGCTCCAGAGGGCCTGGGCAGCCTCGAGGCACTCTGGGAAGGGCTTCTGAGAGGGCAGCGAATGGCGGGGGCCATGACCTCCGTCTTCCGTACAGTCAGTGCTTTTAGGGGGGTTCAGAGTCTCATTCTGTTGCCCAGGCTGGAGTGCAATGGCACAATCATGGCTCACCACAGCCTCAACCTCCCAGGCTCAGGCAATCCTCTAGCCTTGGCCTCTCAAAGTGCTGGGGCTACAGACATGCGCCATCACACCTGGCTAACTTTTAAAAAATTTTTTGTAGAGACATGGTCTCGCTATGTTGCCCAGGCTGGTCTTGAACTCCTGGGTTCAAGTGATCCTCCCACCTCGGCCTCTCAAATTAGCCTGGCCTAATTTTTGACTTATTATAGAGACGAGTTTAAGTTGCCCCGACTGGTCTCAAATCCCAGGCTCAGGCAATCCTCTCGCCTCTGCCTCCCAAAGTGCTGGGATGACAGGCGTGAGCCACCATGCCCAGCCTGTTTTTTAAGAGAAGCTTTTAGGTTCGCAGCAAAACAGCACAAAGCAGAGTTCCCACATCCCCTCCCCCACACAGGCACACCCTCCTCCACTGTCACCGCCCCCACCACCGTGGCGCATCTCTCAGGACTGAGGAGTGGCACTGACACGTCACCACCGCCCAGCGCCCACAGTCCACCCAGTCACTCTCGGGGTACACACTCTGTGAGAGTTGTGCAGACGAGTGTCCCCCACTGCAGGGTCATGCGTGCGGCCTACCTGCCCTGCGTGCCTCTGAGCTCCACCTGCACGTGCTGCCCCACCTGGCAGCCACCGGTCCTCCCACCGTATCCCTGCCGCCATTTCCAGAATGTCACGGGGCTGGACTCACCCCACACGGCCCTCCCGGCCCAGCTTCTTCCCCTTCACAAGGACACTTGGGTTTCTCCATGCCTTTTTCTCACCAGCATGGAGTATGCTCCACTGTCTGGCCATGCCCAGTTCACCCACTCACCTGCGTGAGGACGCCAGTGGCTACTGGTGTGGACAGTTATGGGTAAAATTGATGTGAACATGTGTGCATGGGTTTTTGTGGGGGTGTGTTTTTCAAGCTGGGTAAATGTCCAGGGCGTAACTGCTGACGTGTATAGAAAGTGTACGTTAGTTTTGGAAGACGCCACCCCACCGTCCACAGTGGCTGGGCCATGTGTCCCCAGGAATGCATGGAGGTCCCTATGCCGCCATGTCCTTGCTGGCCCCAGCGATATCCGTGTCCCAGACTCTGGCCACTCTGCCAGTATGAATGGGGCTTCATGGGGCTCTACTTGGCACGTGTTCCCTGGGGACGAATGAGCTTGACCCACGTTCTCACGCGTTTCGTGCTCTCCTCGTGTCTGTCCTGCGAGGTGTCCCCGGGGGCTCTGCCCTCTGACTGGCTGGCTGTTTTCCACCGTGAGTTCTGAGGGTTCTCTGCATTCCCTGGATGGCAGCTCTTCACCAGCCGTGTCTCGGCTCGCCTTTCTTCCTGGTCTGTGGCCTGTTGTGTGTCCTTCTGACGGCATTGCTTACGGAGCGAAGATGACGTTAATGTGGTCCCGCTGACTGCATCTTTCCTCCTGGACCGTGCTCCTGGTGGTCAGACCATGGTATATACTCCGTGCTGGTGAGGAAAAAGTCCTCCCCAAAGCCAAGGCACCGAGATGCTCTCCATGCTGCCTCAGGAGTCTCATGTGCCATTTTACATTCAGGTGTCCACTTCACTCCATCCATTTCTGGAAAGGCCTGAGGTCTGGCGTCACATTCTACCTGCGGGTGCCTGGCTGCCCTGGCACTGTTTGTCAGAAGACTACCTCTGCCCCGCTCTGCACCCTGTCCCATGCCCGAGAGGAGGCTGGCCCGTTTCTGTGGGTCCATGTCTGGGTTCCCTGCTCTGTGGCGCGGGTCTCTTTGTCCAGGCAGATCTGACAGGGGGCTGCTCCCCTTCACGCCCTCGTCCAGACACCTACCTCATGCCTCTCACTGCACCGGGTGTGGTGCTAGGAAAGCCAGGGTCGGTAAGACCCAGGCTCCTGCTCTGGAGGAAAGACGTGCTAGTTCGAAGGTGCAGCGGTTTGGCCAGGCGCGGGGACTCATGCCTGTGACCTGGGAGGCTGAGGCTGGAGAACAGCTTGAACCCAGGCACCGGAGGCTGTGGTGAGCTGTGATTGCGCCCCTGCACACCAGCCTGGGCAACAGAGCATACTGTGACAAACACCCGAGGAGGCGTCTCAGCCAGCACGCCACGGCCCCAAGAAGTGTCACGAGCCGGAAGCGAAGTCGCGTCCCCTCGCAAGGCAGTAGCACAAGTCACAGCATGCTGTCGCCTCTTCTACGTTCAGACACACAAATATTGCCCCCACCCTGAGTCACAACTGCCCACCGTGTTCAGTGCGGAACGCAGTGCAGGTACCTGCCCAGGCGAGACAGGCGACCCACACAGCTGGGCGTGCGGGGGCTTCCCGTCAGGTGTGCGGAAGGACCCTGGGACGTCTGCATGGCCACTGAGTCACCCCACAACCATGTCTTGGACGCGCCCATCACTAAGTGTGCAGGATGCCCAGGAGCAGAGTCTGAAGGGAGAGTGGTCACCCACAGGGTGGAGGACAGCTGGGTGCACCAGGAGCCCGCGCTCCGGACCCCAAGGGGCTTCACAGGCCTCGGAGACGCAAACACCTGGTATATCACGGGCGGGCGGCCACACACAGGGCTTGGGAGGCCTGGGGAGGAGGCTGGCCCCCCAAAAGGAAGCCCTGCAGAAGGCTCGTGCCACACGCCTGCATTCCCCCCAGGAGCTGAAGGACCCTGTGGTCCGTCCCCACACCGGTGCGTGAAACAGCTGCTGGACCCTCAAGAGGGCTGTCTGCTCTGACCCGTCCAGCCCCCTCCTGCCTCCTGGCTGGCAGAAGCCCATCTGTCCAGGTCGGCCAAGGACATCTCCGGGCTGTGACCGACTGTACAACAGGGCTCTGGACAGCAGCTCTGGGAAAACCTCTCTTCCCAACGGGGGAGCCAGCTGCCTGGTGCACAGACTCCTGCCCTTTACTGCTTAGCTATGACTCACTGTCCGAGAAGGTGCAGCAGCAGCTACTGTGAGGTCGGGAGGCAGTCCCACCGCAGAAGCCACGCACATCCCTGGAGCTGCCTGGGCAGGGGCTGGGACTGCCGGAAGGGACGTGGGGATGCGGGCCCACCCAGAGTCAGCCTGCTGAGGATGGCAGGGCAGGAGTTAGACATAGCCGGGCCTCTCTTGGGCTCACCAGGAGCCACCTGCCACAGAAATCAGCCTGTGCACAGCCCCGCCGGCCTGCGTCCACTTGTCGGGGCCGTCACCACACAGGCTGCAGAGCCGGTGTACGAATGACAGATGCTTAGACCCTGGAGGTGAGAGGGCTGAGGCCCAGGTGTCAGGGGCTGGCTTCCTCCGGGAACTCAGTCTGGTGGCAGGTGGCCCGTCTGCTCCCTATCCTGCATGGCCCTCCTCGGTACGTCTGTGTCCTGATCTCGCCTTAGGGTGCGTCTGTGTTGGGGCCCACCCTGACAGCCCCATCTCGCTGCCTCTTTAAAGGTCCTGTTTCCAACACAACCACGGGCGGAGGTTTGGCGGGGGCTGCCCACACGTGATCCCTGAGGGGAACATGGCCAGCCTGGCTGGTCAGGTGTTCTGTGACTGCGGATGAAGCAATTCCTGGACACGAGGCGATTCTGTCCATCAGCACTTTTCAAAAAACCTTTGCAGAGTGGGCGCTTTGTCCAGATGGAGTCATATGGAGAGCCCAGGACAAAGTGGCCTGGCTCTCCGCCCAGCCCTGGGTGGGAGAATGGCCACCCCCAGGCCACTCAGGTGGGCTGGTGGTAGACAGCCCCGTGAACCACACGGAAGAGGGGCCATGGCCAGGGCTCAGAGCTGGGTGGGGGGAGGGCATGTGCGCAGGCCTTTTCCAGCATGGACACGCGGCTGGGGACTCCTTCGTGGGCTCCTCCTGGCAAAATGCTCACCCACCGCCCAGGGTCACCTAAACACCAGACAGGCAGAGGAGAAAACAGAGCTCTCCCCCTACCCACGTCACTGCCAAAAGGGTACCACCAGCGTCACGTTGCCATCATGTCCCTCGACTGTTGAGCGCTGTCCCTGAGCGCTCGATTGGCAACTTCAAAAAGGAGCTCATGCGTCGACCATGCTTTCCATGGAACATCATTTCTGCACCACAACTCCTGCGGCTGCCAGAGACGCCACCCCAAAGGCTTGCGGTGGCGTCTGCCATTCCGGGAGGCAGAGGGATTTCCCTTGGGCCATGGTCCCCAAGCCACTCATGGCCCGTGTTCCAGCCCTAGGATAGCCCTGCCTGCAATGACCCCGCAAGCAGCCCTGGGAGGCAGGGAGCCTCTCCTGTCACCCCACAGAGGTCACCCCACAGCCCCAACAGACGTGGCACCCCCAGCCCAGGCCTTATCTGGGACGGGCTCCCCCAGGGATGGAGCCAGGCCACGGTGCCCCATGCAAGCCCTGGACGGCAGCTGCCCCCTGCCCCGAGGTCCCTCAGGGCGGCAGGTGAGCTGTGCATTTCGGGGCACATGGGCCCTCGGTTCCACGACTTCCCACCCAGACAGGCACGCAGGGCTGCGTCCAAGGGAGCCCGTGCCCAGGGGACAGACAGGCCCCAGGCTCTCCCACACGACCCCCAGGCCAGGGCCTCGCGCCTGTGGCAAATCTCCTGGGGGCACGCCGCCCCATTGCACCGTGCCCTGCTCTCGTGTGGAGGGGCCTGGCCTTTGCATGGCCCTGGGGCCTGTGGATTTGAACTGTATTGCTGGGCTTGGCCCGAAGTCCCTGCTCTGTGTTTTATAAACTCCGACCTACGGCCTCCAATTAGGCTCATTAAGCCAGCTCCCTGGGGGGCCCTAAGCATGGGGTCTGTGAAGCTGCAGTGTGACCTGCCCACCCACACAGTGGCCGGGAGGGAGTGAGTCACGACTTCCGCAGGACCCCCCGGCCCTGGTGCGCAGCGGGCGACGTGCCCAGGAGGCCCCCGGAGCCCCCGGACGTGCGGGCAGACATGAAGCCAGCGCAGGGAAACTGCCTGCCAGCCCCGCCTATCTCCCAGCTTGATGTGAGCCCCAGCGCCCCTTGCACCCCCGATCCTGGTGCCAAGCCCAGCCCTCCTCCCCTGCTTGAGAAGATGCCGTCTGTGCAGGGGGCGCTCCCCCTGGGTGGCCGGAGTGCACCTCGTGGGCCCGGATGAGGAGAGCCGGCCTCGGGCTTGCTGCTTGCACCAATGCCCCATCAGTGCCCAGTAGCAGCTGGGCTCAACCCACACCGTCTCCTCCTCCTCACAGACCCTCTGTCCACCTCACGCCCGTGGGCAGATCACGAAGGGGAGAAGGGCCCTGCAGCCCTAGGCTCCTCGGCGGAGTTCCAGGACCTGGCCAGAAAGTCTCCGCGTTGAACTGTCTTCTTGCAGCTGCCACCCTGGTCCCAGGTCCACACCCGCGAGCCCAGCCTCCTCCTCCATGTAGGTTCAATGGCCCCAGGTCCACACCCGTGAGCCAGCCTCTTCCGTGTGGGCCCACCTGTCCCGGGCCCCTCCCGCCATGGCTGCAGCCTCCTGGCCTGCTCACCCCGCTCCATTCAGGAGCCTGGGTCTTGCACAGAACTTTGGGCGTCCATCGCTATGGGTTCAGAGAATAGCAAGGTCAGACTCTCCTCTGGGATCTACAGTGCTCACGACTGGGCCTCCCTCTGTGATCAGCCCCCTCCTACCCAGTGTCGGGCTGCCAGAGTTTTCCAAGACTTTCCTCGACAACAGCCCGGCAGTCAAGAGCAGTGGCTCATGAGTGTGGCAGGCCCATCTCACACCAGCGTGGCCCCGGGCGGTCATGCCCTCTCTCAGCCTCAGCTTGCCTTGCTGCTCAGTGGGGCAGCACCTGCTCACAGAGAGAGGGCGAGGGTCGCTCTGCGCAGGCCAGGCACAGATGGGCCCACAGAGCACAGGGTGTCACCATCTTTGCCACTGCTCTCTGCCCTCCGGCTCCAGGCGGGTGCGCTGTGACGTGGCAATCGTTCTTACTAGACTTCTGACTAACGAAGGGCAGAAACCACGTTCTCATTCTCCTTCCTTCCCTTTACTGTCTGCAGTTCACATGGCTCCCAGCACGTGCTTGGGAAGGATGAGAAACCCAAGGGCAGGCTGGGAGTGGTGGCTCATGCCTCAACCCCAACACTTTGGGAGGCCGAGGCGGGAAGCTCACTTGAGCCCCAGGGTTCAAGACCAGCCGGGGCAATACAGTGAGACCTTGTCTCTACAAAAAATGTAAAATATTCAGCCAGGCATGGTGGCTCATGCTTGTCATCCCAGTACTTTGGGAAGCAGAGGTGAGAGGACTGCCTGAGCCCAGGGGCTCGAGACCAGCCTGGGCAATGTGGTAAGACCTCATCTCTGCAATAAATAAAAAAATTAGCCAGGCATGGTGGCTCGGACCTATAGTTCCAGCTACTTGGAAGGCTGAGGTGGAAGAATCACCTGAGCCCAGGTCAAGGCTACAGTAGCCGTGAGCGTGCTATTGCACTCCAGCCCGGGTGGACAGAGTGAGACTCCAACTCACAAAAACATATATACTGGCCAGGTATGATGGTGCACACCTGCAGTCTCAGCTACTCAGGAGGCTGAGGCAGAAGGACGGCTTGAGTCCAGGAGGTCGAGGCTGCAATGAGCTATGATGGCAACACTGCATCCCAGCCTGGGAGCAGAGACCTTGTCTCTAAAAGGCTTGTAAGAAAGAAAGAAAACCCATGTTCAGAGAATGTGAATTCATTTTGGCCTTAGCTGAGATATTCTTAGTATTGGAACGAGCCACGATACTGGCTGTGGCCTCAGCTGGTGTCACAAGGCAGGGGAGACAGTCCAGGACACCACAACAACCCCAAGGGCATGGGGTGAGGAGGTGGCAGTGGGGAGGGGGAGGAAAAAGGGAGAAGAGGGGGAGGTGAGAGGGAGGGAGAGGGGGAGGGGAACGGGGAGGAAGGGATGGGAGGGAGAGACCCAAATCCTAACCACTGGAGAGATGAGGGGGAGGGAGAGGCAGTTGGCTGGGAAGGGCACTGTGAGCGCCCGGCGCTCAGAGGCCCCTGACATTGCCCTGACGAAGTTTTAGAAGCCACTGTCTACCTGACTTACTTTTTTCTTTTTTTTTGAGTCAGGGTCCATTCTGTCACCCAGGCCAGAAGGCCATGGCACGATCGCGGCCCTCTGCAGCCTGGGCCTTCTGGGCTCAGGCTATCCTTCTGCCTCAGCCTTCCAGCCTACCTTTCAGGTAGCTGCACTGCAGGTATGCGCCACCACACCCGGCTAATTTTTAAATTTTTTTTGTAGAGATGAGGTCTGGCTGTGTTGCCCAGGTTGGTCTTGAACTCTTGGGCTCAGGCGATCCTCCTGCTTCAGTCTGACTGCCAAAGTGCTGGGATGACAGGCGTGAGCCACCGTGCCTGGCCTGGTGAAATGTTTTTTTATACCTACAGTTTGTTTCACGTCACTTATTACACTGAAAAGTGTCAAGTGTCAAGGATTTAAACTGTCCTGTCTTTCTTCTTTTAAGGAAGGCCATTCTGGCACAGAAGGAGTAATTAAGCAGAGAATAAAGTCTCCTGTAAGGAGGAATCCCAGCGTATCTTCCGACTGACTTGGGTACTTTTTCCCCCTGCCCTCCCCCCATCAATAAGAGAGTGCGTGACTCCGCCCTCGTCTGTGGCGTGCGGTGTGGCTTCACTCCAGGGGCTGAGTGTGGAGGGGACGGGGTGGGGACAAGCCTATTCTCAGCAAGTGGCCACGGTCGACGCACCCGGGGACCCGCCATGTTGACGGAGTGTGCTCCCAACACGACATGACTAGGGCGTCACTCGCTTGTGGTCCTCCTCCCAGAGAGCCCACACCCCATCCCAATCACGAGAACAACTCAGACGGGCCCGACAGGATGGGCGTTCTGCAGGACACCTGGGCTGTTCTTCTCGACACTGCCAGGCTCGCCCACAATAGCTAAGTCCAAAAAACTGTCACAGCCAGGGAGACCCTAAGGACTCACAACACTAAACGTGACGAGGGACCCCAAAGTGGAAAAAGGAAACAGGGCGCTAGGAGCATCTCGGGAGATCCCAGCAAAGTGTGGACTTCAGGGAACAGGAACGTGTGGCTGGGCTAGGCGGCTCATGCCTATAAGCCCAGCACTTTGGGAGGCGGAGGCGGGGGGACTGCTTGAGTCCAGGGGTTCATGACTAGCCCAGGCAACATAGTGAGACCTCATCTCTACAAAAAAATTAAAAAATTAGCCGGATGTAGTCCCTGCTACTAGGGAGGCTGAGGTGGGAGGATTGCCTGAGCCCAGGAGGTAGAGGCTGCAGAGAGCTGTGATCGTGCCACTGCACTCCAGCCTGGGCAACAGAGCGAGACCCTGATTCAAAAGAAACAAAATACAATAAAAATAGCATATCAGTATTGGCTCATTCCTAGTGACACATGTTAAGACATGAACGGTGGAAACGGGGCATGGGGTGTTTTTGGACTCGTGGTGATGTTCTCAAGACTCTGGAAACCTAAAGCTGTTCTGAAACAGAAAGTTTACCAAATATTGATAAATCCTAATGTTCTCTGGGGCCAGCGCCCCCTGAGATTCGCACTGTACTGTGGCTTGAGCCCTCTTTCGGGCGACAAGCTGCCGTCAGACCGGTGCCCGATGCAGAGCCAGGACTAACAAGTATGTCCG
>NW_007070879.1:7305-13557 GCF_000164805.1 Carlito syrichta | reverse complement strand
CCCGCCAGGGAAGCCCGCTAGCCGGGACCCGGCCCAGCGGGAGTGCCGCCCACAGACAGCCGTCTTCCTCCACCTTCGGTCGGCATGTGGGGATGCGGGAGCCTGGGGGAGGCCCCTCTGTCCCCCAGCCTCTGCCGCCTACTGTGCCCCAGGACCATGCCTTCCGCCTGCTGAAGCCGGGGGGCGTCCTGACCTACTGCAACCTCACGTCCTGGGGCGAGCTGCTGAGGTCCAAGTACTCGGACATCACCACCATGTTTGAGGTGCGGCTGGCACTGATGCCAAGGCCTGGTCTTGGGGGGCTGGGGCCCTGGGGCAGCTCTGTGAGCCGGGACTCCGGGACTCGGCCATTACCTGGTCTCAGGGTCAGTCTCTCAGACAGACTCAACCTTTCTAGATCTCCACTTAGAAAGCAGGTGAGGTCGGCCGGGCACGGTGGCTCAAGCCTGTCCTCCCAGCACTTTGGGAGGCCAAGGTGAGAGGACGGACTGAGCCCAGGGCTTCGAGACCAGCCCGGGCAACTTGGTGAGACCTCATCTCTACGATAAATCAAGAAAATTAGCTGGGTGTGGTGGCGCACGCCTGTAGTTCCAGCTACTTGGAAGGCTGAGGCGGAGGGATCACTCGAGCCCAGCGGGTCGAGGCTGCAGTGGCTGTGGGCATGCCGCTGCACTCCAGCCTGGGTGACAGAGTGAGACTCCAATGCAAAAAATTCCCGGTGCCTGGATACGGCCCAGGCCCCTCCCCCGGGCCTCCCCACTTGGGACGTCTCTCTTGGCTGAGCCCTCTGCCTGGCCAGGAGGCGGGGAACTGGTCATCTAAGCATGGACTCCACGCAGAGGCCTGGCTGCTCCCGCTGTGCATGAGCGGCAGCCGGCGGGCCCTTCTCTGTCCTAATCTCCGGGGCTGCCAGAGGTGCTGGCCAGGACGGGGGGACCCGGGGGTGGGCCTGGTCCTGCAGGCCCGCAGAGAGCCCCCTAACGCCTGGCCCCACGCCCCCAGGAGACGCAGGTGCCCGCGTTGCTGGAGGCCGGCTTCCGCCGGGAGAACATCCGCGTGGAGGTCATGGCCCTGGTGCCCCCGGCCGACTGCCGCTACTACGCCTTCCCGCAGATGGTCACGCCCGTGGTCACCAAGCACTGAGCCACCCTGACCCGACGGCTGCCCCGGGTCCTGGGGCGGAATAAATGCTGAGCGGTTGGCGCAGCTGTGGCCTCCTCTCCAGACGACCGTCCAGCAGACTCTGGGTGGCCTGCGGGAAGGCCTCACCCCCCAGGCCCCTGAGCCCCTGCGACCCGGCGTTCTGCCTGTGCAGATGTCACGAGTCCACCCCAACGGCCCGCCTCCCGGACATGACCGTGGATGGAGCTGGGAGAGGAACACACTTGGCCCCTCGCAGTGGGGTCGGGTGGGGAGCCAGGGGAGGTTGGTGGGGTGGCAGCACCAGGCCGGGCGTGGACGAGAGGCCCACCAAGACCCCCAGGGCGGCCCCCGGCAGGAATCCCCCACCCCAGCGCGTGGGGCGTCGCTGCTGGGAGCCCCCCAGGTGCGAGTCTCCTGTTCTCCGCTGTCTCTTCAAGTCCCGACACACGGCCGCCCGGTGCAGCCCCACCTGCCGTGCGGGGCCTCAGCCACGGCAGGCAGCCTGTGGGCAGGGCCTTGGGCTCGCTCCAGCCCTGGTGCCCGGCTGGTCACCGTGGCGCCGTCTACCTCCTCCCCGATGTCCGTGTGCATCCAGCCCTCATTGCAGCTGCCCTTTGTGGGGGCCGACCCACCCGTCCACCCACTGACTCCCCCTGCCCCGACCACAAGGGCCAGGTCCTGGCTTGGCGTTCAGTACCTGGGACCTGCCCAGCCACCTCCAGGCCCCCCGTTCCCTGCCGGGATGCTGCTCCCCTTCAGCAAGCTGCTATCCTCGGGCTGGGCTGGGTGTCCACCTGCCCCTGACCCCTAACCCACAGTCTCTAGGTGCCCCCAAGCCCAGCTGGACCCCTGAAGGGCCTTCAGCACCCACAGGCCTGGCCCCGAACACAGAATGCCCACACGTTTGTTGAATGAATACATGTTCTCGAAGAGGCCACAGACTCCAGCGGGTTCAGGGCTTGCCTCAGGGTATCAGGCTGCGGGAGGTGGAGCCAGGGCCAGCGGCCCCCAAAGGGGCTCACCTGGGCCAGGTGAGGGTCCCGTCCTAGGCAGCAGGCAAGACACGTGGCTCCCCAACCCACCACAAAGTCGCCCTGTCCCCACGGTGTGGACATAGGCTGGGGGGCACCTGACCATGCCATGCACAGGCCAGAGGCCACCCCAGCCCAGGGCAGCGGGCAGCAGGCAGGGCCAGGCAGGTTTATTGACTCTGGGGGGGGACGGACGCGGCCTCAGCTCCGGCTGGACTCGGCTACCGGCGGTACCAGACCTGCAGCCTCTGCTCCCGCTTGATCTTCCTCTGCAGCTGCAGGATGCCATACAGCAGGGCCTCGGCCGTGGGCGGGCAGCCTGCGGCAGGGCGGGCCTCAGTTTCCCGGAAGCGCCCCCGCCCCAAGGGTCCCCGGCCAGCCTGAGGGGGGCTGGCAGCACAGGGTGGGCAAGCCCTGCGGGAAGGGCAGGACCTTGCCCAGGGAGGCCCCCGCCCACTGGCCCCTCCTGGGTGGCCACAGAAGCCCTGCGCCGGGCGGCCACCTCGAGGCCCCGCGACCAGGGCCTCCGCGAAGGGGATGCTAGCGCTCGCCAGACAGGGACGGGCACACTGGGTGGGGGAAGGGGGTGGCCAAGCCAGGGTCCCGTGGGACCGGCTGGAAGGACGTGTGTCCAGGGCCTGGGCGGCAGCAGGACACACCCAGAGGGCATGGAGGCCAAGGCCAGGGCAGGGGAGGGTGGCTGGAGCCCGTGGTGCTCCGGCCGGTGTGGTATTTCCGGGGAGGGGACAGCGGGCCCTTCCCCTCCCACTTCCCCCCCTTTCTCCCCTCCTGACCCCCCAGGGCACCCCCTCAGTGCCAGCACTGTGACCGGCAGCCACGGAGGGCAGCAGGAGGCCCAGCCACTTCATCCCTTGCCCCACAGTGGCCTGGCTCTGGCCCCTGGGGACCCTTCGAAGACACGGGGGGCGGGGAGGGACGGAGCTGCTGGGCAGGCAGGACCCAGGCCCAGAGGCTGAGGAGGCAGCCTGGAGAGCCGCCCCCCGACAGCAGGACCCACCCGGGGCAGCCACAAGGATGGCAGGGCAAACAGTTTCCCTTGGGGTTCATTTCAAGGCAACCTGGGCTCGGCACTTGGCATCAGCACAACAGCGCCATTCCATGGGCAGGGAAACTGAGGCTGAGGGACTTGCCCAAGGTCACAGGTCAAACAAGCAGCAGCCGCCTGGGGGCCAGGCTCCCGACCCAGGTCAACACACTCCTCAAAGCCTCAGTGGACGGTGCCCTCCCTGCCCCAATAGGGCTGGGCCTGTGTCAGACTCCGCCTCCCCCAGCCTGGGGGCTCCCCCGGTGCCAGGCACGGGGCCGAGGCCTCTCTGGGGCCCAGTGCTGTGGCCAGAGGCTGGTGTGGGCCTAGAAGAGGCACTCGATAGACATCTGAGGAGCACAGAACAAGTCACCGCCACTTCCACTGGACTCAGGTCTGACGTCAGAACCGGTGTCCCGGCCCTTGCAGAGATGCCAGGACCAACTTGAACTTGGGACACTTGGAACCTGGACTTTGACCACCCCCCACCCCCGGACTTAGGCCCAGGCCCTCTGCACCCACGCGAGGACTGCAGCTCCGGACAGCCAAGGACGGGCCCCTCTGGCCCCATCCTCACATAGGCGCCACCTCCTGACCCGCTGACCACCGACCGCCATGAAGGTGAATGCCCAGAGTGCCCCTCTTGGGACCACTGAGGCCGGGTGTCCCATGGGATCACCAGGTACAGCACAATTCACATGTAGTTCAGTTATACGGCCAGTATGCTTTCTTAGCATAAGGATACCCCAGATGTCACTGGTACGTACTTATACTAAAAGTTACTACTATTTGCTGCCTTCTAACAGCCAAAGCTAAGCGTCCTGCATTTTACGTGCTCAGTCTGGCCACCCCTGGAGCTCCAGAAGCCCTTCGTGGGGCTAAGGATGAAGACTCAGCCTCTGGGACCTTTTCTTGTTTCTTTCTTTTTTTTTTGAGTTGGGGTCTCACTCTGTGGTCCAGGCTGGAGTGCAGTGGCACCATCACGGGTCACTGCAGCCTTGACCTCCTTGGCTCAGGCAATCCTCTCACCTCAGCCTCCCAGGTAGCTAGGACTACAAGTGTGCACCACTGCACCCAGCTGGTTTCCTGATTATTATTTTTTTTTTTTGAGTTGGAGTCTCCCTCTGTCGCCCAGACTGGAGTGCAGTGGCCGCTCCCGGCCACTGCAGCCTCGACCTGCTGGGCCCCGGCGATCCTTCCGCCTCAGCCTTCCAAGTAGCTGGAACTACAGGCGCGTGCTACCACGCCCAACTGAATTTTGATTTATTGTAGAGATGAGGCCTCACCAAGTTGCCCAGGCGGGTCTCGAACCCGTGGTCTCAGGCAATCCACTCACCTCAGCCTCCCAAAGGCACGGGATTACAGGCTGAGCCACCAAGTCCGGCTTCCTGATTTTTTTTTATAGAGATAGGATCTCACTATGTTGCCCAGGCTGGTCTCAAACTGCTGGACTCCAGTGATCCTCCTACCTCGGCCTCCCGCAGTGCTAGAATGACAGGCGTGGAGCCCCTGCACCCGGTCTCCATGTTTGACTTCTAACTGCATTTCTGCAGTTGTTTCTATTAGGTGGAACCTGATGAAACTGGCTGAAAACTGGGGAGCGGGGGAACCAGATGAAACTGGCTGAAAACGAGAGCGACTGCTGTTCCCCACGGCTCCAGCTGGCCCTGTGATGTCAGCGACCGGAGACAGGCCCGAGGTCGCCGTTCTCACGGGGCTCTGCTCTCTCACACGCAGCAGCCGGGCTCCTCACCTGGGACGTAGATGTCCACGGGCACGATGCGGTCACAGCCCCTCACGACCGAGTAGGAGTAGTGGTAGTAGCCGCCGCCGTTGGCACAGCTGCGGGAGAAGGCGCGTGAGGACCTGAGCCCACCGCCCGCTCTGGCCCTCCCCCGGCCCCGCCTGAGTCCCACAGACCCGGCCTGGCTGTCAGAGGGGCAAGAGCCCGATGGATGTCGCAGACCAGCAACCGGCAAGGAGGAGCTGGCTCCAGAACCTTCCGGAGGGCCGGGGGACAGGGCATGGGCGCACAGGGCTGGCAAGCACGCAGCAAAGCGCCCTCTCCTGAGAGGGGCTCCCTCGGCTGCTTCCGGGGCTGGGATGCAATCACAAACAGCCCTTCTGGACAGCCATGACGGCCGGAACGCCCGTGCCGGCCAGTGCCTGCACCCAGCTACCCTTGAAGGAGGCTGTGGGGCCACCCAGGGGACAAAGCCGCGTGGACACAGCCCACCATGCATGGCTTCTCACAGCCACAGAAACGAAAAGCCCAAATGCCCGCCAGTGTGAACTCTGGAGTTTTCTGCAGCTGCTGAGGGAGTGAGGACAAGAGGACACGTGCTCACGACTCAGCCACGAGCAGGAAAGAGGCCCCAGCCCAGGCCACGGTCCCACGTGGACATGACTTGGCCACGAGCAGGAGGGGCTCTGACGCAGCCACAGCCCCTCCTGTGCCACAGTCCCACAGGGTGGAGGGATCTTGAGGACATCGCGTCAGTGAGACCCAGACACAGGAGGACACACAGGCGTGACTCCATTTACGTGAAGTGTCCAGAACAGGCCAGTCCACGGAGACGGGACGTGGACTCGTGGGGGCTGGGAGGGGGTGACTAGTCGTGGGAACAGCGTCTCTTTTCGGTGATGGAATGTTCTGGAACCAGGCAGTGGTGATGGTTGCACAACTCTGTGACCCTAACTAGAGGACACTGAACCGTTCACTTTAAGAGGGTGAGCTTTACGATCAATGACTTATGTTTCCATAAAAGCTCGACGACTAAGTGCCTCTCCGCGTCGGCCACGAAGCACTATGAAACGGCGGCAAGTCAGACAGAGGGAGGGCCAGGGCAGTGCCTCTCGCCTACAGTCCCAGCACTTCGGGAGGCCAGGCGGGAGGACCGCTCGCGTCCAGGGGTTGGGGACCAGCCTGGGCGACACAGTGAGAGCCCGCCGGCACTTCTAAAGAATCAGCAGCTCCCAGCCGTGCTTTAAAGTAAAAATGGAAAAAAGACGGAGACCGCAAAGCTGCCCCCG
>NW_007070879.1:1741-6477 GCF_000164805.1 Carlito syrichta | reverse complement strand
CTCGGACTCAAAGAAAAGAGGTGGGGTCGGCTGACGGGGCCCCTGCCTGTCGTCCCAGCGCTTTGGAAGGCAGGAGGATCCTCGAGCAGCCTGGGCAGCACAGCAGACCTCCTCTCCACAGTTAAAAAAAAATCAGCCAGATGTGGTGGCACCTGTAGTCCCAGCTGCTCGGGAGGCCGAGCAGAAGGATCTCCTGATCCCAGGAGGTCGAGGCTGTGGAGGCCGAGATCTTGCCGCTGCCCTCCAGCCTGGGCCGCAGAGGGAGACTCTGACTCAGAAGACTAAAAGGCACCAGTGAGGGAGCCTGGTAACAGCTCGTTCAGCCTGGTGCATCCTGAATCCCACTCAAGAGGTCACTGGCCACACGCCACATGTCCTGCAGCTACACACAGGAGCGGCTGCCCTGGCCACACAGCTCTGACCCCTGGGACTCTGTTAAGTAGATCCAGGTCTGCAGGCCCAGGTGCGACGCCTCCAGGACGCCCTCACGGACCCCCCAGCTGCCGCACCCCTTGCCCTCTGTGCCTGTTTCAAGACCTGGAAGTGGCCCTCCTGCCCCAGCGGACGTGTGAGGCGGGGACCGGGCTCCAGGGTGGGAAGCTGCCAGCCAGGGACGCCAGGCCCACCTGAGCAGTGCCTGCGGCTCAGACCTGACCATGTTCTGGGCCCCAATTACAAGCACCCCACAGCCGCTTGGCAGGACATGCCCCTGGCAGCGTCCGTGGCCCAGAAAGACAGAGTGGAGACGCACAGTCAGTGGGGGCTTGTTGAGCTGGCCCAAGCACTGCGCTGGCCCAGACGTGCTGGCCGCGGGGGCGGGACTGCCAGGCCGGCCGCGGGGCGAGGCTTTGGGCTCATCACTGACGAGGACCAGCGGCTTCAGCACCTGCGACTGTCCTCAGCTAGAAGGTTCCTTCCCATTCAGAGAAACGGGGAATGGGCAGAAGGGGAAGGACCCGCGGGGGGGTGAGGCAGGGGCGGTCGAGGGAGATGGGGCAACAGATACGGCACGGGGCACAGGGTTGAGAGAGGGGCATGCAGAGACGGCATGAGGGCACGCCAAGACAGGGCTTGGAACGCAGAGACGGCACGGGCGCACAGAGGGAGCCGAGGGGACACAGGGACAGTGGGGGAGAGGAACACAGAGGGGGTCGAGGGAGACGGGGGAGGCAGGATCGCGGGGCGTCCGCGGGGATGGGGTGGAGGGGGCTGGATCACAGCCACAGGGGCCCAGCTCAGGAGGTGCCGGGGGAGTCCAGCCTTCTCCAGGGTACGGGGCAGGTATGCGTGTACGTGTGTACACGGGAGCATGCACGTGTGCGTCACACAGACGGGGAAGTGTGCGTGCCTGTCCAAGCGGGGGTGTGAACCGGCAAGTCCGTGTGTGCCCGCGTGAGTGTGCGGATGCATGGACGAGGCCATGTGTGCACACACGTGAATGTGTCCCCATACGGGTGTGAGTGTGCCTGTGCACGCATGCACAGAGGGAGGCCCTGGGACCGCGTTGGGCCTGACGGCGGGGACTCACCCGGCGGGCCCAGTTGATGAGGTCATCCAGCTTGGCCACCACATACTCGGCCCGGCTGCTGGGCTGTGTGCTGGGCCTGGGGGCCACAGCCCGGGCCTGGGGCACAGCGGGCTGGGTGCTGGCGGGAACAGACGGCCCATCAGTGTGCAGGTGCCCCAGGCCGACGCGGCCCCGCGGTCCCTGCCGGGACTTGCCAGGAGTGGCTTCTCAGGGAGGATGACACGGTTGTCAGGGGGTCCCAGGGCGGCACTGGGCAGGGCCCGGGCACACACAAGGCCCAGCAGGCTGAGGCAGGGCCACTGATGAGCAGAGGAACCGGGTGGCCCTCTCAGGGTCGTGGGGAGGCAGCCAGAGGCCTGGGCCCGCTGAGGGCAGGGGTGAGGCGGCACCCCACGGTGGAGGGGACCCTGACACAGAAAAGGAGGAGGGTGGGGTGGGGATGCGGCCTCCCAGGAGGCCAGCCTCACCTGCTGGGGCCACCGGACGTCACGCTCTGATGGATGCCCCGCACCTGCGCAGCTGCACCCAAGCTGGGCCTGCTGAGATGGACGGGTCAGGGCGGCCAGGGCCCCACGGGCCCTCGTCGGCCATGACCGAGCCGGGCTCGGTCCCGGCCCTCCCCATCGTGGGCCCTCTCGCGCCTCTGCCCGTGGGCCCCGGTCCGGCCCCCATCCTCTCGCACGGGCTGCTGGCCGGAGCAGGGCCGTGTGGCCATCACCGCCCCGCCATGAGGGCTCAGGCTTCAGTTTCTCCCCAGTGACCGCTGCGGGGAGGGGGGTGTGCCCGTAGGACCATCCACAGAAGGCAGCTTTGGCCAGGCTGCTCTCCCGGGCAGGGCCCGCACTCAGGGGCTGGGCCTGGAGGGGGCCTGCCCATGGCCGTCAAGGACACAGCTCACAGGACACCTTCCTGCAGCGGGCCACAGAGCCCTCCCAGGGCAGGGACAGCCTTGGCCACCACCCAAGCTGTCTCCACGGAGAGGCTGGCACACCGGGCCCCCGCCCTGTCCCGGCCCTCCCCCAGCCAGGGGCCCTGTGGGCCACGGCCCCTCGCAAGCCGGCTGAGCCTCACACTCACCGCAGACCCAGGATCCGGGCACGGAGCAGGCCGGGAGCTGCCGAGAAGGGGGTGTCAGTGAGGGCCGCAAGCCGGCCTGTCAGAACAGGAAAGAGCTCCCTCCCCAGAGGAAACCCCAGCTCCCCGCTCCCTGCGACTTTCACTGCACCCTCTTCCGCGCTCCTCCTGCTCCTCCCCTTCCCTCCTTCCTCTTCCTCCCTCCTTCATCAGTGGGTCTCTCTCCCCTGAGGCCAGGGCCTCCCAGGGCCCCGTGCCTGGCCTTAGCTGGGTGGCCCAGGCCCAGGTGGTGCTGGGGCCCACAGGCTGGGACAGAGGCACAGGGCGAGACGGGGGCATGTGGAGCGGGAGACCCTGGTATACAGGGGGGCATCCAGAGAGGCTGACTTGGCACCCCAAATCCCTATGCTGAAGGCCCGAGTCTAAGACCTCAGAGTGTGACTGTTTTTGGAGTCAGGCTCTTCAAAGAAGTCACTGAAGTACAACATGGTCATGAGGGTGAGCCCTCATCTAACAGGACTTATGTCGTCATGAGAATAGGTGACAGTCTGGGCAACATAGCACGAGCCCTGTCTCTCCAGAAAAATAAAATGAGCCCGGCGCGGTGGCACCTGTCGTTCCAGCTATTGGGGAGGCTGAGGAGGGAAGATGGGTTGAGCCCAGGAGGTCGAGGTTGCAGTGAGCTATGACTGCACCGCTGCACTCCAGCTTGGGGGACAGAGCAAGACCTTGTCTCTTTTTTTTTTTTTGGTTTTTTTTTTTGAGTTGGAGTCCCACTCTGTTGCCCAGACTGGAGTGCAGTGGCTGCCCGCTCCCGGCCACTGCAGCCTCGACCTGCTGGGCTCAGGCGATCCTTCCACCTCAGCCTTTCACGTAGTTGGAACTACAGGCACGCGCCACCATGCCCAGCTAATTTTTTTGACTTATTGTAGAGATGAGGTCTCGCCAAATTGCCCAGGTCTTGAACCCGCAGTTTCAGGCAATCCACTCACCTCGGTCTCCCAAAGTGCTGGGGTTACAGGCTGAGCCACCGAGCCCAGCCTAGACCTTGTCTCTTTAAAAAAAAAAAAAGGCAATTGGGATATAAACATGCACAGAAGCCAAGACAGTTGTCTGCAAGCCCAGGGGGAAGATCCAGAGGGAGCCAGCCCTGCCGGCACCTTGAACTTGGACCCTGAGCTGAGAGAAAATAAACTTCTGTTGTTTAAGATGCTAGGTCTGTGGGACCTTGTTGCTACAGCCCTAAAAGACTAGGCAGGGCACTGGGGGGTGAAGCCCAAGGGAGAGGTTGTGGGCGGCCCAGAGGCCCAGGCTGGGGTCTGACGGCCCGACTGCTGGGGCCACCCAGCTCTGTCCCTCTCCGAGCGCGGCCCTCACTCCAGCCCTGGCCTTGCCCAGGGCTGCCATTTTCCGTCCCGACTGGACTAGCTGAAGGACGTGAGGCTATGACCTAGTTCCTGGCACAGCCAGGGCAGGGTGCAGAGGACAGGCTTGCTGCCCGCCTGGCACTTGCATGAGCCGCCCCTCTGGACCTGCAACCCAACCGGCACATTCAGGGCTTTGATGAGCCCACAATGGGGAAAGGCTCCCCGAGTCCCCATGTGGTGACAGGACCCTGCACCTCTGGACCACGCAGACGTTGGTCACGAGGGCTGTGGGAGGGGAGAGTCCCGAACGGTGAACTGGCATGGGAAGAAAACAAACACCCCCTTTTTTGAGCTGGGGTCTCATTCTGTCGCCCAGGCTGGAGGGTAGTGGTACAATCACAGCTACTGCAGCCTCGACCCGCTGGGCTCAGGCGATCCTCCTGCCTCAGCCTCCTGAGTAGCTGAGACTACAGGCGCCACCACACCCAACTCATTTAAAACATTTTTTTGTAGAGGCAAAGTGTGGCTGTGTTGCCCAGGCCGGTCTCGATCTGTTGGGCTCAAGCCATCCTTCCCCCTCAGCCTCTCAGGACCAGGCATTCTTTTTTTTTTTTGAGTTAGAGTCTCACACTGTCGCCCCGACTGGAGTGCAGACCACCGCAGCCTCGACCCGCCGGGCTCCGGCGATCCTTCCGCCTCAGCCTTCCAGTAACCGGAATTACAGGCGCGTGCTACCACGCCCGGCTGATTTTTTGATTTATTGTAGA
>NW_007070879.1:0-1038 GCF_000164805.1 Carlito syrichta | reverse complement strand
TCACCTGGCAGGGCCGCCATCTCGGCCTCGGCCTTCAGACAACCTCTGCGGTCCGCCCTCCCGAACGCTCCGGGTCTCCCGGTCCGCCGCCCAAAGCGGCTCGGGGCGCGTGAGGAAACGGGAACCCGGGGCCCAAGCGTTCCGCCGCGCTTTCCGCTCACAGTTGTGGCTGCGGTCGCTGGATAAAAGGACTCAAGGAGCCGCAGCACGCAGGTGAAAGCGGGGGCGGCGCTCGCGTTCCGGAGGGCAAAAGGGCGTCCGCGTCCCTGGGTGGGCTCGAACCACCAACCTTTCGGTTAACAGCCGAACGCGCTAACCGATTGCGCCACAGAGACGACGCTGGGGCCGCTTCCCGGTCGGTTCTTACGAGGCTTGCGCGCTCTGCTCGCTCGCAGGCGGCTGCGCGGGCGCGCTCACGGCGTGGCGTGGGGCGGAGTCCGGGCGAGAGAGGGCCCTGCCGCCCCGCCGAGATAGCTCAGCTGGGAGAGCGTTAGACTGAAGATCTAAAGGTCCCTGGTTCGATCCCGGGTCTCGGCAGGCATTTTGGCGCCTCCGGGAAGTTCTGTGATCCTTCCCTGATCGGGGCTGGTCCTGCTTCCCAGAGGCTCTCCGGGCCCTTCCCCGGGACGTCACGCCATTCCACAGAGGAGGAGCCAGGACCTGGGCTCACCCCAACATGGGGGGCGGCCCCAAGCCCTCCTCTTCCCACCCCAAGATTCTCAGATTCGAGCCCCAGGTTCCCCTTTCCCCACCCCCTCGATTTTCAGTCGTGTTTAAGGAGAGAACTGGCACCAATTACACAAACACCAAAATGTGCATAAGAGTTTGCGGGATGCTGTCTGCTTGATTTGGACTGTCGGGCTGGAAGTCCTGCTGGAGTTCTGCTCTGCCCATCTTTCTTTTTGTTTGTTTGTTTTTTTTGAGTTGGAGTCTCACTCTCTCACCCAGACTGGAGTGCAGTGGCCACTCCCGGCCACCGCAGAATCGACCTGCTGGGCTCCGGCGATCCTCCCGCCTCAGCCTTCCCAGTAGCTGGAA
>NW_007070878.1:4494-5309 GCF_000164805.1 Carlito syrichta | reverse complement strand
GCTGACCTCGCCGGCTGGCACAATGAGCCAGCGCACCTACCAGCCGACTTCACCTGCTGACCCAGTGAGCCAGCGCACGGGTCAGATGACCTCACAGGCTGGTCACATGGGGCAGCACACAGGACAACAGACCTCACCGGCTGGTCGCATGAGGCAGCGCGCAGGTCAGCCAACCTCACCAGCCGGCTGCACGAGCCAGGGCGCAGGCCAGCCGACCTCACCGGCTGGACGCACTGGCCAGCGTGCAGGCCAGCCTACCTCACCGGCTTGCTGCACAGGCCATCGCGTGGGCTGGCCGACCTTGCCAGCTGGCCCACCATCCAGCGCGCGGGTCAGTCAACCTCGCCGGCTGGGCCAATGAGCCAGTGCACGGGCCAACCGACCTCTCCAGCAGGCTGCACGTACCAGCACATGAGCAAGCCAACCTCAATGTTGTGCCGCACGAGCCAGCGCAGGGGGCAACTGAACCCTCCGGCTGGCCACACGAGGTAGCATACGGGCCAGCCAACTTCACCAGCTGGCCGCACAAGCCAGGGCGCAGGTCAGCCAACCTCACCGACTGGCCGCATGGGTCAGGGCACGGGATAGCCGACAGCACAGGCTGGCCCAACGAGCCAGCGCACGGCCAGCCGACTTCACTGGCTGGCCGCACAAGGTAGCGCGCGGGCCAGCCGACCTCACTGGCTGGCCGCACAAGGCAGCAAGCAGGCCAGCCAACCTCACCAGCAGGCCACACGGGCAGCGCGTGGGAGAGCCAACCTCACCGGCTGGCACAGGGAGCCAAAGCGCAGACCAACCGACCTTGCCGACTGACC
>NW_007070878.1:2510-3113 GCF_000164805.1 Carlito syrichta | reverse complement strand
GTGCACGGGCCAGCTGACCTCACAAGTTCCCCACACGAGCCAGCACACGGGACAGCCGACCTCACCGGCTGGCTGCACAGGCCATCGCGTGGGTCAGTGGGCAGGCCAGCTGACCTCGCCGGCTGACCCAACGAGCCAGCGCGCTGACTGGCCTAACTCGCTGGGTGACCCAACAAGCCAGCACATGGGCCTGCCGATGGTGCCAGGTGGCCCAATGAGCCTGAGCAAGGGCCAGCCAACATCACTGGCTGACCCAACAAGCCAGCAAACAGGGCAGACAACCTCGCCGGCTGGCCCAACAAGCCAGTGCATTTGCCAGCCGACCTCGCCGGCTGGCCCAACAAGCAAGCAAGCGGCCAATGATCCAGCGCACTGGCCAGCCGAACTCTCCAGCTGGCTGCATGAACCAGCGCACGGGCAAGCTGACCTCAACGGCTGGCCAAGCGAGACAGCGCACAGGACACCCAGCCTCACAAGCTTCCCAGGAGAGCCAGCACACGGGCCAACCTCACTGGCTGGCCCAACAAGCCAGCACACGGGCCAGCCGGCGCACAGTCCAGTGACCTTGCTGGCTTGCCCAATGAGCCAGCGTGCAGGCCAGCT
>NW_007070878.1:0-1278 GCF_000164805.1 Carlito syrichta | reverse complement strand
GCTGACTCAACGAGCCAGTGCACGGGCCAGCTGACCTTGCCGGCTGGCCCAACGAGCCAGCACGCGGACCAGCCAACCTCGCCGGCTGGCCCAACAAGCTGGCGCACTGGCCAGCCGACCTCGCCAACTGGCCCAGGAAGCCAGCCATGGACCAACTGACCTCGCCGGCTGACCCAACAAGCCATTGCACAGGCCAGCAGACCTCGCCGGCTAGCCCAACAAGCCAGCGCATGGCCCAGCTGACCTCGCCCGCTGACCCAATGAGCCAGCCGCCCTCGCCGGCTGTACCAATGAGCCAGCGCGTGGGCAACAAGCCAGTGCACGGGCCAGCAGACCGCACAGGCTGGCACAACGAGCCAGCGTACAGGCCAGCCAACCTCACCAGCTGGCCGCACAAGGCAGCGTGCGGGCCAGACGACCTCACCAGCTGGCCACACAAGGCAGCGTGTGGGCTGGCCGACCTCATTGGCTGGCCTCATGGGCCAGCACAAGGGCCAGCCAATCTCTCCGGCTGACCCAAGGAGCCAGTGCATCGACCAACCAACCTTGCCGGCTGACCCAACGAACCAAGACATGGGCCAGCCGACCTCGTCGGCTGGGCCAATGAACCAGTGCCCTTGCAATGAACCAGCACATGGGCCAGTGACCTCTCCAGCTGGCCGCAAGAGGCAGCTTGCGGGCCATTCGACCTTACCGGCTTGCCGCATGAGCCAGCGTGCAGGCCAGCTCACTTCCCTGGTTGACCCAACAAGACAGCATGCGGACCAGCCGACCTCGCCAGCTGACCCAAGGAGCCAGTGTACTGGCCAGCCGACCTCACCGGCTGGCCAGAGGAGTCAGTGCACAGACTAACTGACCTCGCCGGCTGACCCAATGAGCCAGCGCACGGGCCAGCAGACATCGCCGGCTGGCCCAACGAACCAGCACACGGGCCAGCCAACCTCACCCGTTCACACAACGAGCCACCGCACTGGCAAGCTGACCTCACCAGCTGTACCAACGAGCCCGCGTGCAGGCAACGAGCCAGTGCACTGGCCAGCTGACCTCTCTGGCTGGCCACCAGGGCCAGCGCATGGGCCAACCGACCTCACCGGCTGGCCACAGGGCCCAGCACACTGGCCAGCTGATCTCACCGGCTGACCACACAGGCCAGTGCACGGGCCAGCCGACCTCACCGACTGGCCACACGGGCAGCACATGGGCCAGCCGACCTCACAGGCTTGCCCAACAAGCCAGCGCACAGGCCAGCTGACCTCACCGGCTGGCCGCAGGAGGCAG
>NW_007070877.1:32560-92717 GCF_000164805.1 Carlito syrichta | reverse complement strand
CGAGAGTCAGAGACCCACTGCAGATCTCCCTTGCAGAGGGCTTCAGACACCGGGTTGCCAGGTCGCCATCTTGCCCCCGAACCCGTAACCAAGGTTTTCATACGGAAACTTTAACACTAAAGCATTCAGAGCCAAAGCCAGAGGATCATAAAGTAGACACACGAAAGCACATCCGTAAGGAAGTGGAAAAAAGCAATTAAAAAAACAAATTTAACAGTCATAAGAAGAAATAATCTGCACAAGAGAGAACAAACCAGAAAAATAATACTGGCAATATGAAAAAGCTGAGATTTTTCATCTCCATTTAAAAAATCACACTCATCCTTGAGCAATGAATCTTAACCAATATGAAATATTTGAAATTCCAGAGAAAGAATTCAAAAGGTTGATTATAAAATTGCTCAATGAGATACAAGGGTAATTCAAAATGGACATAATGAAAAAAAATTTCAAAACATGAATGAAAAGTTACCCAAGAGATAGATACTTCTAAAAAGCTGGAACTTCTAAAAAGAAGACCTCATACTGAGAAGTAAAAAATGCAGTAGAAATTCTTTGTTTTGTTTTGAGGATGGTGTGGTGGGTATTGTTAACACCATTTTATTTTTAAAGATGTGAAGTGCAACTCAGAATTAGGAATAAAATTGGTCATCATGCAGGTAAAGTTTGGGTCTCCCTTTGGTCCCCAGTCTACCTGGTTTGAGATCAGGTACCTTTATTGGTGTTATGTGCTCCCTCCCAAGCAGTGTCTGACTACTGCAAATTCCTATGTTATTATTAACAACACTTTAAATATAAGTAGAATAAAACTCAAAGGGGTTACCTGACTTATCTGAAGCCACATAATTGTCAGGTGGCACGTGTGGGTCTTCCTACTCTGCCACCTCTCCTTGATGTCATCTATCATTTGTTAATAATATTTTAGCTTCTTACAGTGGTTACTGGGTAATCAGGGCTCGATTCATGTTTGTTGAATGGTGTTTGTGGACACTATTTAGTACGCCTTCCAGGCTCAACAGAAAGTGAGAGAAATGGAATTTTTGAATACATATTGTGGTATAATAATAGAAACTTTACATACTTTTTAGTTTAATTTTTTGCCACAAGCTGCATATCATTCTGTTGAGGTATTCTCATGTCATATATGAGAAATTGAGCCTCAGGTGGGTTAACATAAGTTGTGGCACCAGGATTTCAATCCAATTCACTTTTTAATTTTTATTTATTTATTTTAAAGATGTGGGGTACAATTCAGGGTTAGGTATACAGATGTCCATTATGCAGGTACCCTGTAGATGAGATGTGCCCCTCCCTCCCCTGGCAGTTTCCTTCACTGCCAATTCCGACTCCCCTCCCGTGGCAGTTTCCCACTACTGCCAATCCTCACAGTAGAAAGTTTTAACAATAGACTAGACCAAATAGAAGAAAGAATTTAAGAATGTGAAGAAAATCCTTTTAAATTAATACAATCAGACAACAATAAAGAAAAACAAAACAAAAAATGAGAACTGAAGAAAATCTCCAAGAAAAATGTGGAATTGCATAAAACATCCTTACCTAAGAATCATAGGTGTTTTTGAGGAAGAAAAGCAAAAACGTGAGGTCTGGAAAATTTATTTGAGGAAATAGTTGAGAAAAATTTCCCTGCCTTGCCAGAGACTTAAATATCCACATGAAACATAAACAGACAAAACAAAACAACTTGGAAGATTCATTGCATAAAGATTACCCCCAAGGCATATAGTCATTAGGTTATCCAAAGTTAATGTGAAGAAAATAATTCTAAGGGCAGTGAGACAAAAGCAATTAATAACTTCTAAAGGAAAAACCTATCAGATGAACAGCAGCCTTCTCAGCAGAAATCACACAAACCAGATAGGATTTGGGTCCTATTTTAACAGCCTCAAACAGTATAACAGTCAGCCAAGAATTGTGTATTCTGTAAAAATAAGTTTCATAATTGAGAAGAAATGAAGTCTTTTTCAGGTAAGAAAATGCTGAGGGAATTTGTCACCACAGGATCAACTCACAAAAAAATACTCAAATTAATTCTAAGCAATAAAACAAAAGATAAAATGCACCATTAGAAAAACACCGAAAATTCTAAAGCTCACAAGATTTATAAAACACCAACACAGTGGGGAAAGCAAAGCAACCTGGTAACAACACAATTAATGGAACAGTACATCACACATCATTACTAACTTTGAATGTTAATGGTCTAAATTCCCCAGTTGAAAAGAGATATATTGGTAGAATAAACAAAAAAAACACAATCCAAACAAATTGTGTTTTCACATGCTTCATCAAAACAAGTTAGTTATATAATAAACTAACTTATGACAACTAACATAATATATAGTCACCTTATTTAACAAAAATCGATTGCATATTTGAAATGTTGTAACAAAGTAGATCTTAGGTGTTCTCACTACACACCGGACATGTTAATTAACTTGATTGTGGAAATTATTTCTCAATGGATATCAAAGTCTCATGTTGCACACTTTAAAACATAGTTTTTAATTTTTCAGTAACAACTTATTAAAGTTCAAAGAATATTTTATAAAGGAAATACATATAGCACATTAAGAAAAAGCACAGAATGCAAGACTAAAAAAACATCCTATTGGAAGTATGTGCTGTCCAATAGACTCGCATTTTAAATAGAAAGGCATAAATTGGTTCTATGTAATAGGATGTGCATAGGTATATTTTCCAGATGCTAATCAAAAGAAAGTTGTAGTGACCAGATGGATATCTGAGAAACTAGACTTTAATACATATGGGTGTTTTATATGATACATATTCACACAAAAACATGTAGAAAAGTTCAAAATAATGAATGGAAGTTGAAAACTATGTACAAGCCAACCAAAAGAAAGTGCGTGCGCATTCTACAGAATAAAAAAACACACAAACTTTAAGGGGAAAGAATTGCTGAATATAGACAAGACTATTTTGATAAGAACTAATATTCTAAATTTTCATAGACACCCAAAACATCAATATATATACAGTAAAAACATAGAATTATAAAAATACATGGGAAAATCCACCACTGTCATAGGATAGTTTAACCAGTCTTTTAGTAATTATCAAAATCAGCAGGCAAAATGCCAGCTGTGATATAAAAAATTTGATCAATGTGTACATCTGAGCTAACTGCTATACAAAACAACCCAATCAGTCACCATAAAAGCACATACAGACCAAGCACATATGGACCAAGTAGCAAAGTAGACATACAATAAGCATTCAGGTGTCACACATTTCTAAAGTTTAAGTTAACAAAAACTATTATAATGAGTTTTAAATAAAATAATAAGTAATTAAACAAGAAAAACTGATTTCTCAATACTGGTAATACTATAGCACATTTTAGTAACCACATAGTGAAAAAATGTCTTAGAAATGCAGTATGGAATATATTTTATGGAAATAAATGTAAGAATTAGATAAGAACCTTTGAAGACAACAATACACTGGAAAATATAGCAACGTGGATCCTCAACAAGTGGGTATGGGAATTGATATAGTTATAAGCAGAATAACGTAAAATAACCCAAAATGAATAGCAAAAAACAGTTAAAAGCCAACTCCTTGCAAATAAGTATAAAATTAACAAACCTCCAGGAAGACCATAACATTGGTCATTAAGAAGGCACACAGATTATCAGGACTAAAATGTGAATGAAATAGCGATGAAAAAACTGCCTATTTTTAAAAACATGACATTGTGATTACCGTGCCCATCAGTTTGGAACATTAGAAGATAATGAGAGCATTTTAAAAGACCTAACTTTCATGAAAAAATATTAGAATTGGAGAGCATCATAAATGTGAAATGCTTTCCAAGATGGAATGGAATAGTGGGCAAAAGTCATTCCATAGAAAATTCCGAAGAAGGCTTCAAGGGTGAAGTATGACAAATATACTGCATACAAAATATATCTACAAACTATTTCTAAAGATAAAGAAGATAACATTCTATTAATAACATTTTAAGGTTAGCACAAACTTGGTAGCACAATGTTATGAAGACTGTATGAAATTCCAATAAAAGGACTATCTAAACCGGGCTTGGTGGCTCAGCCTGTAATCCCACGCCTTTGGGAGTCTGAGGTGAGTGGATTGCCTGAACCCGCGGGTTCGAGACTCGCCTGGGCAGCAAGACCTCATCTCTACAATAAATCAAAAAATCAGCTGGGCGTGGTAGCGCATGCCTGTAATTCCAGCTACTTGGAAGGCTGAGGCGGAAGGATCACCGGAGTCCAGCAGGCCGAGGCTGCGGTGGCCAGGAGCGGCCACGGCACTCCAGTCTGGGCGACAGAGTGAGACTCCAACTCAAAAAAATAAATTAAAATAATTAAAGGACTATCTAGTTCAGAAGCAAAATGAAAAAAAAATACAAACAAAATTATTATAAAAGTATATTCCTCAGTATGTAAAGGTTTTTACAACAGCCAAGATAATTTTTTAGGATGCAAAATAAATTTAACATTATACACTTCATCTGTATGACAAACCCTAGTAGTGGATTAAATCAGAAAAAATATACATATCACTTCAAGATACATGCTTTATTAGATACATATTAAATCAATACTGAAGAGACACTAAGTTATAACAGAAATTAAATAATGAAGAAAATAAAAACGTATATGGAGGAAAAGAAAATGCTTGTCAATATAAATAGAAAAGAATAAATTATAGGCATTTTATGACAAAACAAATGTTAGAAAAATATTTCTGAAAAAACTGGAAGTCTCTGAAAGGAAGCATAGAATGGGAAATGGGAATACTGAGAAGATCTTTTTACTTCTCTCTAGTCCCCAAGGCTGATTGTAGCAGAATCCTTAGTAAAGGCATTCAACTTCACCATGACAGTGAAGCGTCTTGGAATGGCTGGGTCTTACCAGCAGTGACTGTATATCAGGAATGAATGACAGGAATTCTCCCAATGGATATCAATTACCTTGTCATCTGCTGCCTCAAGTGCCTTGTTTGTTGGCCATCATTTTGATGCACACAGAGGAACAACAACAAAAAAAAAACCACTCTCCCAGAAGCAGAATGATTTCCCTGGTAAATTTATTATGTTTAATCACTAGGATTGCAAAGTCCTTGTTTGAGAATACATGTTTTCCCAAGGTGAAGTTCATCAGAAAGTAAACTTCAGGGTTTAGAAAGTCATTAAAAGTTTTTACCCAGCTGGTGGAAATCACCATAGTCCTTAATGCAATCTAAGCACTGGGGAAGACTCAGAGAATACACTGTTTTCTATGGGAGCCTATTGTGCCTTCTGCTTTTACAGTATTTTAACTTCATTCATGTTCCATAACACACAAATATAATGGAGGGCATTACTGTAACTGAATAATCACAAGCATAACTCAGGACTGTAACACCAGTAGGCTTACTATATTTTTATTTTAAAATTGATTCCACAATATAAAGATTAAAATTGCTCCAAAATTTTAATGTTAAAGACTTTGTAGCAGGAGTTTTGAGCTCCATTGTCATCTTAAACCAGCAATCTCAGGTTTTTGTCCCATGACCAAGAAGACTAAGGAATACAGACACCAAAAGTATGGATGAAAGAAGGAATTTATTAAGCAGCAAAGCTCTCTAGAAAATGAGAGGGGGCCCAGAGTGAGTTATCCGCTGTTAGGAAGTTTTTTTGTGTGGTTTTTATCTTATCTTTTCTGGGGGCATTTCTCTAATTTACATCTCATCTATCCCTTTCTTCCTGAAACCCAATTCTTACTGCACGTTCAGGTCCTTGACCAAAGTTACTCCATCTTGAATATTATCCATATATACCACTTGTGGGGGACGGGTAACCATAATGCAAATGCTGGTTAATGATATTATAACAAGCTAGGATCAAGATAGGACATCAAGCTAAGCTACTGTACCTGCATTTAAGCAGCAAAAAGTCCCTTTTAGCAGTACATCCTGGGATGACAGGATGTTCTTAACCACACTAACCACATTTTCAACCAACAATTATATAACGGGAGTGGTGCAGGGGGCATTCCTGCAGGTGTTAAGTCTTCTTGAGACCCTCCCTCTCTGTCTGCCTAACCAGTTTCTGACTATCCCCTCTCAATATCCTAAAAACATAACACAATGTATGTAAAATAAAAAGAATGTGTATTGTGTGTGCATATATACAACACAGGTATTAGTAGAATATCATCAATAGCTCTGAATACGTAAAACCTATATTTCTAAAATTAGTGTCTGTCCCTTTCCCTATGGGTTAAACATTTATGAATGTTTTATATATTATCCTTTTCATTTTGTATAAAGCCTGTGCAGGTTTTAATTTTTAAAAGTAAATAATTAAGTTTTTATGAATTTTCACATTGTGCTAATGGCATATATATTTCTATCAAGCCATTTTTATCTTTGCAAACACTTCTTTGTAACTGTAAGGGCTTAATTTGGAAACTGCTGTTATTTTCACTTTGCACTGTATTTCATTTTATGAATACATAATACAATTTCATTCATTTTTGAATCGTTAAGAATTGTGTTAATTCTTTTTTCTCCCTATTTTATTATTGAGATGTACAAGACAGAATTAAGCGCCTAAGTGGTCTATGTGCAGGTAAAGTTTGAGCCACCTCACTTCCCCTGGTTCAGTTTCAGGTATCATTTGTGATGCTGTGTGCCTTTCCCCTCCATCCCTCCCTTGACAGTGTCCCATGAGTGCTGATCTCTCCTTTGTAGCATTGTGATAAATGCTCAGGACCCACTTGCGAGTGAAAACATATGGTATTCTATTTGGTGATAGATCACTTAGTATGATGGATTCTAAATCCATCCAGTTTGCTACGAAGTCCATATTTGTGTCTTTCTTTATGTCTGTGTAATACTCCATCATGTATATGTACCATTTTTTTCTTTATCCAGTCCACTTTTGATGGACAGCATTGTTGGTTCCAAGTTTTTGCTATTGTGAATAGTGCAGCAATAAACCTGCACATGCAGGTATCTGTTTTGTAGAACAATTTAGGTTCCTCCAGGTATATTCTCATATGGGGATTGCTGGGGCATATAGAAGGTCAATTTCATATTCTTTGAAAAGCCGCCACACTGTTTTCCATAGAGGATGGACTAACTTGCATTCCCACCAACAGTGTAGAAGCATTCTCTTTTCTCTGCATCCATGCCAGCATCTGTTGTTTTTTGATTTATTAATGATAGCTATTCTTATTGGAGTTAGGTGGTATCCCAATGTGGTTTTAATTTGCATTTCTCTGATGATTAGTGAGGCTGAGTATTTTTTCCTGTCTTTTAGCTGTTATATGTCTTCATTTGAGAAGCGTCTATTTATGTCTTTTGCCCATTTTTTAAAATGATTGTTGTCTTTTTCCCCCTTTGGCTCATTTGAGTTCTTTGTAGATCCTGATGTTAGGCCCTCGTCAGATACATAATTAGCATTTTTAAACCTATTCCATGGATTGTCTACTTCTTCTCCCGGTGGTTTCTTTTGCTTTGCAGATTTTCATTTTAACAAGGTCCCATGTGTCTATGGTAACCTTTATGCCCTTCACTTTGGGGGACTTGATCATGAAATGGTTGCCTACTCCTATGTGTATGTGTGTCTACTATGTTTTCTTTTATGATTCTTATAGTTTGAGGTTTTATGTTTAGGTCTTTTATCTATTTGGAGTTGAGTTTTGTAAATGGCAATGGGTAGGTGTCCTGTTTCATTCTTCTGCATTTGGTAGGGCAGTTTTTCCAGCACAATCTGCTAAATAAAGTCTCTTCTCCCCAGTGGTTGTTATTGCTGGCTTAATCAAAGATGAGTTGGTTAAGAGATAGTGTTTTTTGATTCCAGAATCTCTGTCCTGTTCCATTGATCTATATTGTGTTCTTGTACCAATACTAAGTTACTTTGATTATTGTAAACTTACAGCAAAGTTTAAAGTCTGGAAGTGTGATACCTCCTGCTTTGTTCCTTTTGCTAAAGATTATTTTGGCTATTTATGTTCTTTTTTGATTCCATATGAATTTCTGTGTTGTTTCCACATCTGAGAGGATTTTTATTGGTACTTTGATGGGTATTTTGTTGACTATCTAGCTTGCTTTGGGTGGATGTACATCTTGACATTATTGATTCTTCCAATCCATGAGCTTGGAATTTTTTCACTTCTCTGAATAGGGAAATGTCAAGGTATTTCATTTCTTATGTGGCTATTGTGAATGGAATTGTGCTTTTTATTTGATTTTCTGCCTGTTTGTTGCTGGTGTATAGAAATGTCACTGTCTCGAGGAAGGAAGATGGGACTAACAGTAGTAAATATCTGTCTGGGGAAAGGGAGACACCTCTTATCAACAAGGGTGCCTGAACGAAGCATATTTGTATACCTAACCCTGAACTGTACCCCACAATATCATGATAAAAAATATTGATTAGAAAAAAAAAGAAATGTCACTGTCTTTTGCACATTGATTTTGTATCCCAAGACTTTTCCAAAGTTGTTTATCAGTGTAAAGAGGTTGCTGATGGACTCCCTTGGATTTTCAGGGTATAAGATCACATTGTCTGCAAAGAGGGATGGCTTAACTTCCTCTTTTCTTCTTTGGATATACTTTATTTTATTAATTTGCTTGATTGCTCTAGCTAGGACTTCCAACACTATGTTGAACAGGAGGCTTAAGAGTGGGTAACCTTGTCTTGTACCCTGTTTCAGGGAAATGTTTCCAACTTCTGTTCATTAAGCAATATGTTGACTGTGGCTTCATTGTATATGGCTCTTCATATATTGAGTTATATTCCTTCTGTGCCTAGGTGTTCAAGGATTTTTATCAAGAAGGGATTCTGGATTTTGTCAAAGACTTCTTCTGCATTTAATGGTATAATCATGTGGTTTCTGTTTTTACATTTGCTGATGTACTGAATTACATTTGTGGTCTTGTGGAAGTTGAGCCAGTCCTGCATCCTAGGAAAGAAAGCTATATGGTCATGGTAAATGATTTTTGAGATGTGTCATTGGATTCAACTTGGTAGAATCTTATTGAGAATTTTTGCATCTATGTTCATCAAGGAGATTGGCCTGCAATTCTTTTTACTTGTTGGGTCTTTTTTTGTAGGTATTTGTGTGAAATTAGCTTCATAAAATGATTTTGGGATGCCTCCATCTTTCACAATTGCCCAGAATACTTTCAGTTGGATTGGTATCAACTCCTACTTGTACATTTTGTAGAATTCTGCTGGGAAGCTCTCTTGTCCAGGGTTTTTTTTTTTGTGGTAAATTTCTTATAACAGAGTCAATTTCCTGGGTTTTTTGAGTTGGAGTCTCACTCCGCTGCCCACACTGGAGTGCAGTGGCACACTCGCAGCCATCCCAGCATCGACTTGCTGGACTCAGGTGATCCTTCCACCTCAGTCTTCCAAGTAGCCAGCACTACAGGCATGCGCTACCATGCCTGGCTAATTTTTAATTTATATTGTAGAGATAGGTCTCGCCAAGTTGCCCAGGCTGGTCTCGAACCCGTGGACTCGGGCAGTCCACTTGCCTCAGCCTCCCAAAGCACTGGAATTACAGGCTGACTCATTGAGCCTGGCACCTGGGTTGTCATCTGGTTTTCAGTTTCTCCTTGTCTCAAACTTAGAGCATGTGTAATGTCAGAAAGTTTCCCATTACATTTAGGTTTTTGAGTTTGTTTCTGTACAGATGTGCATAATAATCTCTGATTATCTTTTGAATTTCTTCAGGGTCAGTAGTCACTGCAACTTTGGTTTTCCTATCATGTTCATTTGGGTGTTTTCTCTTTTTTTTTCTTAGTCAATCTGGTTAGGGGTTCATCAATCTTATCCTTTCAAAGACCGAGCATTTTGTTTTGATGATTTTGTTCAGTGATACTCTTGCCTTCTATGTTTATCACCGAGATTTTATTTTGGTGATCTGGATTCTTCTGCTGAAGCTAGGGTTTTGGTGGTCTTACCTTTCCATCTCCCTTAGGTGTGACATTAAGTTGTTTCTTTTTTAAATAATTTTTTAATTATAAAGATGTGGGGTACAAATATTGATTATGCAGGTACCCTTGTTGATGAGATATGCCCCTCCCTCGCCTATCAGTTTGCTTCAACTGCCAATCCCACCTCCCCTCCCCTGACAGATTCCCATTACTGTCAAACACTTTCTTATAGTATAATTGTTCAAGGTCTGCTTATGAGTGAGAATATATGGTACTCTGCTTTTTGTTTCTGTGATAGATTACTCAGTATGATTGACTCCAAATATATTCAAGTTGCTGTGAAATACATATGTTTGTCCTTCTTTATGACTGCATAATATTCCATTGTGTATGTGTACCACATTTTCTTTATCCAGTCCAGTTTCAATGGGCAACATGGTCGGTTCCATGTTTTTGCTATTGTGAATAGAGCTGCAACAAACATAGGTGTGCAGGTATCTTTTTTGTAGAATAATTTGAATTCCTCTGGGTATATTCCCAACAGGGGAATTGCTGGGTCATATGGAAGGTCAATTTCTAGTTCTTTTGGAAATTGCCACACTGTCTTCCAAAGAGGTTGCACTAGTCTGCATTCCCACCAGCAGTGTAGAAGCTTTCCTTTTTCTCCACATCCTTGCCAGCATCGGTTGTTGTTTGTTTTATTAATGATGGCCATTCTTAGAGAGGTTAGGTGGTATCTCACTGTAGTTTTGATTTGCATTTCTCCGATGATGAGTGAGGCTGAGCACTGTTTCATGTGACTGTTGGCTGCCTGCATATCTTCTTTTGCCCACTTTTTAATGGGGCTGTTTGTTTTTTTCCTTTTGGCGCATTTGAGTTCCTTGTAGACCCTAGATGTTAGGCCTTTGTTAGATATACAGTTGTCAAATATTTTTTCCCATTCTGTGGGCTGTCTCCCTGCTTTCTTGATGGTTTCTCTTGCTTTGTAGAAGCTCATTAATTTGATGAGGTCCCATTTGTCCATCTTATTTCTTAAGGTATTGGTCTTTAGGGTTCTGAATAGGAATTGGTTGCCAGTTCCAATTTCCATAAGGGAATCTCCTGCATTTTCTAAGACTCTTATAGTCTTTGTTTTTATGTTTAGGTCTTTGATCCATTTAGAGTTACTTTTTGTGTATGGTGATAGGTAGGGGTCCTGTTTCAATCTTCTGCATGTGGTCAGCCAGTTTTCCCAGCACCATTTACTGAATAGGTTCTCCACTCCCCAGTGGTTGTTGTTGGAGGCTTTGCCAAAGATGAATTGGTGGAGGAACTAAGGTTTTGCTTCTAGAGCCATTGGTCTATGTGCCTGTTCTTGTACCAATACCAGGCTGTTTTGATTACTGTAACCTGTAGTAAACTTTGAAGTCTGGAAGTGTGATACCTACTGCTTTGTTTCTTTTGCTAAGAATTGTTTTGGGTATTTGTGGTCATGTATGCTTCCATATGAATTTCTGTATTGTCATTTCCAGGTCTGAGGAGAATGAGGTTGGTAATTTAATGGGTATTACATTGAATCTGCAGATTGCCTTGAGTAGGATGGAGATTTTAACAATGTTGATTCTTCCTAACCACGAGCATGGAATATTTTTCCATTTGTTTGTGTCTTCTTGGATTTCTCTGAGCAGCATTTTGTAGTTCACATTGTAAAGGTCTTTCATGTCTCTGGTTAGGAAGATGCCAAGGTATTTCTTTTTTTTGTGGCTGTTGTGAATGGGATTGTGTTTTTTATTTGGGTCTCTGACTGCTTGTTGTTGGTGTATAGGAATGCAACTGTCTTTTGCATGTTTATTTTGTATCTTGAGACTTTGCCAAAGTCCTTTATCAGTGCAAGCAGGCTTTTGACAAATTCTTTTGGATTTTCAGGGTGTAGGATCATATCATCAGCAAAGAGGGATAACTTGACTTCCACTTTTCTTATTTGGAAACCCCTGATATCCTTCTCTTGTATAATTGCCTGAGCTAGGACTTCCAACACAATATCGAACAAGAGGGGTGAGAGTGGGCAGAGGCTGCCAATACTTATTAAATGATGACATTGTAGCCAGGCTCGGTGGCTCAGCCTGTAATCCCACGCCTTTGGGAGGCTGAGGTGAGTGGATTGCCTGAGCCCGTGGGTTCGAGACCCGCCTGGGCAGCAAGACCTCATCTCTACAATAAATTAAAAAATCAGCTGGGCGTGGTAGCGCATGCCTGTAATTCCAGCTACTTGGAAGGCTGAGGCGGAAGGATCACCAGAGTCCAGCAGGTCGAGGCTGCGGTGGCTGGGAGCGGCCACTGCACTCCAGTCTGGGCGACAGAGTGAGACTCCAACTCAAAAAAAAAATGACATTGTGATTACTGTGCCCCATAAATTTAAAAGTATGAGAACATTTTAGAAAACTTACTTGAAATAAAAAATATTAGAGTTGTGAAAAACCATAAATGTGCAACACTTTCCAAGATGAAATCGAATAGTGGGAAAACGTTATTTCAGAGAAAATTCCAAAGAATGCTTCAAGGGTGACATATATCAAATACACTGCATGGGAAATATATCTACCAACTCTTATTAAGATAAAGAAAAGAGCATTCTATTTCTCACATTTTAAAGTTAGCACAAACTTGTGACAAACTGTAATGAAGATTTTATGAAAAGTCCACTGAAAGGACTACATAGTTCATAAGCCACATGAAAAATAATACAAACAAAATTATTATAAAAGTGTATTCTCCAGTATGTAAAGATTCTCCTAACAGGCAAGATAATTATTTAAAGAGGCAAAGTAAATTTAGCATTATACACATCATCTGTATGATTAACCATAGTATGGTGGATTAAAAGAGGAAAAAATATATATCACTATAATATATATATACCTTGTTAGTCACTTAATTAATACATAAAAGACACAAAACTATAGTAGAAAAATAATGAAAAAATGACAATGTATATGGAGGAACAGAGAATACATGTCAATATAAATAGAAAAGAAAAAATATAGGTTTATTATAGCAAAACAAATGATAGAAAAATACTTCTGAAAAAAAAGAAAGTCTGTAATGAAGCATAGAATGGGAATATTGAAAAGATCTTCTTAACTCCCTCTAGTTCCCAAGTCTGAGTATAGCAGAATCCTCACGAAAGGCAGTGGCCTTCTCCATGACAGTGAGTCATCTTGGAAAGGTTGGGTCTGACCAGCAGTGACTGTAGACTGTATACCAGGGACTGACGGCAAGGCATCTCTTCCCAGGGGATGTCAATCACCTTGTCAACTGCTGCCTAAGGACCTTGTTTATTGTTCATTATCTTGATACACCCAGAAGAGCAACAAATCACTCTCCCAGAAGCAAACTGATTCCCCTGGTAAATGTATTATGTTCATTAATTAGAATTGCACAATCCCTGTTTGAGAATATATTTTTTCCCAAGATAAACTATAACAGAAAGTAAACTTCAAGGTCTAGAAAGTCATTAAAAGCTAGTTACCATCACCACAGTTCTTGATGTAATCTCACCACAGGGGAAGACATAGAGAATACACTCAGTTTTCCATCGGAGCCTACTGTACCTCCTGCTTTGCAGTGTTCTAACTTCCTTCATATTTCATAAAGCAAAACCATCATATGGGCATCACTCAAGATTTGTAACACATGTGGTTTGCTATGAAATTTTTTTATCTTAAAAGTTCTTACCACAATATAAAAATTGAATTGCTCCAAAATTTTACTGCTAAATGTGCCCTAACAAAATATGATGCAATGTACGAAAAATAAAAAGAACATATATACATAAACAACATAGGTACTAATACAATATCATCAATAACAGTGAATACATGAAACCCATACTTTTAAAATTAATATAGCTTTTTATTTTCTTAAGGGTTAAACATTCATGGTTTCTTTATTTATTTTATTATAAAGTGTGGGTACAAGTCAGGGTTACTTACATGATTAATCTACATGCAGGTGAAGTTTGGCCCTTCCACTGGTCATCACTTATTCTGGTTTAGGACCAGGTACCCTTTGTGTTTCCACTTTCTCACTGCCACCTTTACAGTGTCCTGCTACTGCCAATCTCTCCCTTGTTTTATTGTGGTTAATTTTCAGGTCCCCCTTATGACTGAGAACATGTGGTATTTGCTTTTTTATTTCTGTGAGAGAGCACTAAGTATGATTGTCCCTAATTCCATCCAATTTGCTGCGAAATCCATTATTTTGTCCTTTTTAATGAGTGTGTATCATGTATATGTAGCCCATTTTCTTTATCCAGTGTGCTTTCAATGGGCAATGGAGTTAGTTCCACATTTTTGCTATTTTTGGATAGTGCTCCAATAAACACGTGTGTGCAGGTGTATATTTTGTAAAACAATTTATGTTCCTCTGGGAATATTCCCAAAAGGGGAATTGCTAGATCATACAGAAGGTCAATTTCAAGTTCCTTTAGAAATCGTCACACTGTTACCATAAAAGTTGAACTAGTTTGCATTCTCACTAACAATGTAGAAGTGCTCCCTTCTCTCCGCACCTGTGCCAGCATCTGTTGTTTTTTGATTTATTAATGATGGTCATTCTTGCTGGAGTTAGGTGGTATTTCAGTGTGGTTTTGATTCATATTCTCTGATGATTAGGGTGGCTGACCCTTTTTTCATGTATCTGTTGGCTGCTTTTAAGTCTTTTGAGAATTGTCTAGTCGTGTCCTCAGTCCATTTTTTAAATAGGACTGTTTGTTGTTGTTGTTGCTTTTCCCTTTCAGCACATTTGAGTTCCTTGTGGATCATGGATATTAGGCCTTTGGCAGATAGACCTCTTTTTGGATGGTTTCTTTTTTTGTGCAAAAGCTTTTCAGTCTCATGAGGTCCCACCTGTCCATCTTATCTTTTATGGAATACACTTTTGGGGATTTGATCAAGAATTCTACTCCAATGGGCATAAGAGTGTCTTCTGCAATTTCTTCTAGGATTATTATAGTTTTAGATCCATTTAGAATTGATTTTTGTATATGGTGATAGGTAGGGGTCTTGTTTTATTCTTCTGCATGTGGCCAGCCAGTGTTTCCAGCATCGTTTGCTAAATAAGGTCTCCTCTCCCCAGTGGTTGTTACCAATGGCTTTGTTGAAGATTAGCTGGTTGAGAGATCAAATTTTTGCTCCCAAAATCTCTGCCCTGTTCCATGTGCCTGTTCTTGTACCAGTACAAGGTTGTTTTAATTACTGTAGTCTTATAGTAAAGTTATAGTCTGGAAGTATGATACTTTTCACTTTGTTCCTTTTGCTGAGAATTGTTTTGGTTATTTGTGACCTTTTTTTTACTTCCATATGAATTTCTGTACTGTCTTTTCCAGGTCTGAGAATGATTTGATGGGCATTGTATTGAATTTATAGATAGCCTTGGGTAGGAAGAAATCCTGACAATATTTATTTCTCCAATCCATGAGCAAGGTAAGTTTTTCCATTTCTTTGTGTCATCTTTGATTTCCTTAAGCAGGGTTTTGTAGTTCTAGTTGTGATGGTTTTTCACTTCTCTAGCTAGGTAGATGTCAAGATATTTTATTTTTGGCTATTGTGAATGGGACTGTGCTTTTTATTTGTTTCTCTGTTTGTTGCAGGTGTATAGAAATGCAACTGTCTTTTGCACATTCACTTTGTATCCCAAAACTTTACCATCATCATTTTCAGTGCAAAGAGGTTTTTGACAGACTGTCTTGGATATTGTCCCCAAAAGGGATGCTTAACTTTTTCTTTTCTTCTTTGGATTACTCTGATTTTCTTCTCTTTCTTAACTGCTATAGAAACGACTTCCAACACTATGTTGATCAGGAGGGATGAGAGTGGGCAGTTTTTTTCCTGTTTCTGTTCTCAAGAGAATGCTTCCAACATCTGTCCATTGAACATTATGTTGGATGTGGGTTCATCACAGGAGGCCTTTACTGTTTTGAAAAATATTCCATCAATGCCTAGGTGTTCAAGGGTTTTTACCAAGAAGTGCTGCTGGGTCTTGTTTTTACATCTGTTAATGTATTGAATTGTATTTATGGTGTTGCAGATTTTGAACCATCTTGGAATAAAAGCCTACTTGGTCATGGTGGATGAGTCATGGTATGTGTTGATGTACCCAATTTTCTAGAATCTTATTGAGAAATTTTGCATCTACATTTTTCAAGGATATTGACCTGTAATTCTGGTTTACTTGTTGGGTCTTTGACAGGTTTATGTATCCATGTGATGTCAGTGTCATAAAATGATTTGGGGATAGTTCCATCTTTCTCAATTTCCCAGGATACTTTTGATAAGATTGGTATCCGCTCCTCCTTGCATGTTTTGTAGAATTCAACTGGAAAGCTATCTGGTCCAGGACTTTTTCTGTAGGTATATTTCTTCTGATGCAATTTCCTAAATTGTTATTGATCAGTTTAGAATTTTAATTTATTATTTCAACCTTGGAAGTTTGTACAATGTCAGAAAGTCCTCCATGTTCTTTATGTTTTTGAGTTTGTTTCCAGAAGTGTGTGCATAGTAGTCTCTGATAAAATTTTGAATATTTTCAGGGTCAGTTGTAACTTCATCTTTTACATGTCTAATTGTATTTATTTGGGTTTTCTCTCTGTCTTTCTTAGTCATTTTTGTTAGGGCTCCATCAATCTTATTTATCCCTCATAGAACCAACTTTTTGTCTTGTTGATTTTTTCTATGATATTTTTGTCTACTATGCCTTGCAGTTGTGATTTTATTTTGGATCCTTCTGCTGAAGTTAAAATTTTGGTGTTCTTGCCTTTCTAGTTTCATTAGGTGTGACGCTAAGCTATTTACTTGTGATCTTTCAGTTTTTTGGATGTATTTGTGCAGAGATATGTACTTTATCTTAATACTGCCTTCATGGCATTGCAGAGATTCTGATAATGTGTTTCTTTGTTATCTTTAGTTTCTAGGAATCTTTAATTTCTGTCCTGATTTCTGTGTTGGCCCAGAAATCATTCAGTCATATGTTGTTTAGTGTACATTGCTTTGTGTGTTTGGGGGGAATTTTGTTGGTGGCAATATTTATTTTTATTTCCACTCTGATCTGAAATGATACATGGTATTATTTCAATCTTTGTAATTTTTTTAAGCTTAATTTATATCCTAGAGTGTGGTCGTTATTGGAGTATTTTCCATGTGCTGATGAGTAGAATGTATACTCTAGCTGTTGTGTGAAGTGATTTGTAAATATCTAATAAGTTCATTTGGTGACCCACGAAGATCCAGGCTGCGGCACTCAGCCCCACCCAAAGCATCCACTGCCCAGGGAGGCCCACTGCTCCCTCCCAGTGGAGATTGTTGGCTGCACCACCCTGACCCCAGCCACCCTAAGTGCTACAATGACCAGCAATGGCTGGCAGTCTTGCACTCTGCCTCCCCCGACTCACCCTTGACCACAGTAGGACCAGGGAATAGCTGGATCTTGAGACCAGGCAGAGACCGCATTGTTCCATGAGCTCCACCCAGCTCTGCACAGGCTCTTTGTTCTTGGGACCTAAGAACAAAGAAAGAGAAAGAGCCCCAAGTCGCATGTGACACACTAACCTACAGCACCTGCTATCTCACACTCTGCCTCGCTCAGCTGGACCCAGCCACAGTAGAACCTGAGATCATCTGGACCCCTGTGACCAGGCAGAAACCTGCAGTCCCTCACCCACCCAGCTCTGCCCAACCTCCAACTTGGGATCTAAGACCTCTTGTTTGTGTAAGGGAATAGTACATCATAAGGAGATTGGTCAGCATGTCTATCTGTGTGATTATATGTCCCAGTTTGTTTGTTGCTGTCACTGTTTTTTTTTTGATTGTTTGTTTTTGTTCTTGTTTTCTCTTACTCTTATCTGTCTTTAGGCCTGTTTTCATTTATTAGCAGGTACCATTGTCTGTTTTCCCTCTTACTCTCCTCTGTCTCCACCTTCTGCTTCCTCCCCTTCCCTGTTCCATTTATTTCCCTTTTGTTACATCATTTTACTTTCGGGGAACAAACCAACACTCCCACTTCATGAACAGTTTATAAGGCAGTGGGAAGCAGGATCCAATGTAGCCATACACCTGTTAGTGGATACTGGGATCTGCAGATAAATTTTTAATCACAGCTCCCTCCTCAAATAAATCTCAAAACTGCAAAAGGTATAGCTCCCAACCTACAGTCCAGCTTCAGAATTGAACAATGCCAGAGAATTCACATAAGGAAGAATAGGAGATTGAGCAAACAGAAGTAAAAGCAACCCTGCCACTCCTGAACAACAGATTTAAAGAAGACAGAGGGAGGAGGGAGGAAAAAGTGGGGAGGAAAATTTACACAAATGAAGAAAAACCAAAAGAAGAATATAGGTATCACACAGACCCCTGGGAGATCAGATATTGAGAAAACAGATTTTGGAATGCAAACAATGAAGAGCCTCCAGAATGACTGGTCACATACTACAAATCCAAATATCAAGACATTAATAGAGAAAATAAAAAGAATTTAGGAGAGACAAGAGGAAATAAGAAGGAATTGATAACTAAGATAGCAGCAGTAAAGAATACTGTGACTGAAGTAAATAACAAACTAATAAGCATAGAAAGTGGAATTAACCAAGCAGAAGAAAGACTCTTAGAACTTGAAGACCAAAATAAAGAACTAAACCAAACTGTGAAAAACATAGAAAAGAGGTTGAAAAAGACAGAACAAAACCTTCAAGAGATGAGCGATCACTTCAACATGATTGCTTTCCTGAGGCAGAAAGAGGGCCAGAGACCAACCTGGAAAAACATTCCACGAAATTATTCAAGAAAAATTCCCTCACCTCATTAATGATGTGAAAATTCAAACACAAGACATTCAGAGAACCCCAGCAAGACAACAAATGAGAAGTCCAACTCCTAGGCACATAATAATCCTCCTGAACAGAGTAGATATAAAGAAAAAGTTCTAAAAGCAGCAAGAGAAAAAGGTCGGACTACCTACCAGGGAAGACCAATCAGAATAGCAGCAGATTTATCTACAGAAAACCTTCAGGCTTGGAGAGCTTGGAGTCCAATATTCAAAGTTCTCAAAGATAAACAATTTCAAACAATAATAACCTAAGCTAAGCTTCATCAGTAAGGGAGAATTAAAATCTCTCCCAGACATCCAATCCCTAAGAACTTATGCTGCCTCCAGACCACCCCTACAAGAAACTCTTAATAAAGTGTTAAACACAGAAGAAAAGGGAAAAAGAACAACAATGTTTTTCACAAGAGTACAGGAAAAAGATTGAAAACACACATGAACCAACCCAAAAATCCAAAGAAAAGACAACAGACAAACAAGTACAACAACTCTGTAAGAACATGATGACAAAGATAAACCCTCACATAATTGAATGTGAATGGACTAATGCACCACTGAAAAGACATAGAATGGAAAAATGGATAAAATATCATGAGGCAACAATATATTGTCTCCAAGAGACTCATCTCACAAGAAAGGACACTCAGAGACTGAAAGAAAAAGGATGGGGAAAAACTTTCAGGTGAATATAACACAAAAAAAGCTGGAGTTGCAATCTTATCTCAGACAAAATACCCTTTAAGCTATCAAAAATCAAAAAATATGAAGAAGGTCACTAGATAATAATAAAAGGTTCAATCCGTCAACAAGAAATATCCAATCTAAACATATATGCACCTAGCATAGGAGCACCAATGTTCGTAAAGCAACTTCTAGGCAAACTTAAAAAAGAGTTCAACTCTAACACTATCATGGCTGGGGACTTTAATACCCCAATCACAACTCTAGGCAGATCATCAAGACAAAAAATCAACAAGGAGACCCAGAACCTCATGAGACACTTGAACAAATGGACTTAATTGATACATACAGAAAACTCCACCCAAAGACCACAAAATATACATTCTACTCACCACCACATAGAGGGTAATCCCAGATTGACCACATCATTGGCCATAAATTAAACATAAACAAATTTCATATGCTGGAGTCCAGCTCCAGGAGAGAGTCAGGGCTTGAGACAGGGGAATCGGGAAGCGGCGAAAAAGAAAAGACGAACACGACAGGATCCTTCTTCCTGGGGAGAGTTCAAGACTCTGCCAATTTTTATTCAATTCTTACAAGCTTATATAGTTTTTCACTGACCCCTCTACCCACAAAATGTATCCCATGTTACACATTAAATGTTTATATCATGTTTTTTTTTCTTTTGTTTATGGTGAAGTTGACCTTTACAAGTTTCATTTTGTTTCTTCCTGCTACCAGGTGGTGTAACAAAATACCAGCTGCCAATTTATCAGCCACATCCTGTGACCTTTAGGCCAACTGAATCTCTTCCTTTCACTATTCTATTTCTTTTCTTTTACTAATCTATTTTCTTAATTCTACCCATTTTACATTTTATATTTCTAAACAAAACTTATGTCTAAATCTACACTTATATATGAAATTAATCTTACTTCTAATCCTAAATGTATTTAATTTTAAACCTACATTAATTATATATAATTTTAAGTTTACCTTAAAACTTAATTATTTCCTATTCCTTCTATTTAACTAATACCTACATCTATAATAAACATTTATCTTTTAATTATAACTGCTATTTATCTAATCCTTACTTTAATTTTAACCCTCTTTCTAATTAAACTATAATATTTCTTAAATCAAAAGCCATGTCTGTGACTTGTTTTTCCCAAAAACACCTGTTTGTGGAGCTACTCTGTCTCAATTTCCCACTTCCTCATCAATCACAACTGTCAATGTTGTTACTTATAAAGGATATGAGGAAGTACTTATTTTTCCTTTTTAGCTAAAGGTTTCAAAATTTGCATTCCCTTGTCCCTTCAGGGGGGAGATTTTCGCTGTTGAACCTTTTTTACAATTCCATACATTGGTCTACTGCTAATTCCACATCCTTGCACATTCTAGCTAGTTGTTTTATTTATCAAGGGAAATGTTTTTCAAGCCTAAGCACGCATTCCTTTAAGGCCAAAAGGAGTCCTTCAATAGGATCCATGGGGCTCTGCCTCCAGCATGGCCGCTTCCCACTGGGGCTCTGCTCCCAGTCAGCGTTTTTCCCATTTTCAGGTAACCTCCATTTTGCATCTTTAGGGGTTGCGGCTTCCGGCATTCATAAGATTGAAATCTTGCCATGCACCTTTTCAGACCACAGTGGAATAAAAATAAACATCAACACCCACAAAATTTTCCCAAAGCCCACAAAGACATGGACACTAAAAAGCATGATGCTGAACAATGACTGGGTCAACACTGAAATCAAAGAAGAAATTGAAAGATTCCTGGAAACAAATGAAAATGAAGAAACATCCTACCAAAACATCTGGGATGCCATGAAATCAGTTCTAGGAGAGGAATTTTATCTCTAAAAGCACACATCAAGAAAATATGAAAGATCACAAGTAGACAGCCTAACAAATAGCAGCAGAGCTGGTAAGAGAAGACCACCAAACCCCCAACTGGTAAGAGAAGATCACCAAAACCCCAACTTTAGAAGAAGAATTCAATTCACAAAAATAAGAGCCCAAATACAGGCTATAGAAGACACAAATATCATAAAACACATCAAGAAAGCAAAAAACTGGTTCTTTGAAAGAATTAATGAATGTAACTGTCTTTTGCACATTTATTTTGTACCCTTTGACTTTGCAAAGTCCTTTATCAGTGCAAGCAGATTTTTGACAGATTCTCTTGGATTTTCAAGGTATAGGATCATATCATCAGTGAAGAGGGATAACTTGGCTTCCTCTTTTGGATCCCTAGCCAGAATGACCAAGAACAAGTCCAAATAATCACAATCAGAAACACGAAAGATCAATTCACAACAGACCCTGAAGAAATTCAAAAGATTATCAGAGATTACTCTGTACACCTATATGGAAACAAACTCGATAACCTAGATGAAATGGAGGACTTTCTGACACCACACAACCTACCCAAGTTGAAACAAGAAGACACTGAGACATTAAATAGACCAATAGCACCCAGGAAATTGACTCTGTCATATGAAAACCACCTACAAAAACAAAAGCCTTGGACCAGGTGGCTTTCCAGCAGAATTCTACAAAATGTACAAGGAGGAGCTATACCAATCCTATTGAAAGTATTCCAGGCAATTGAGAAAGATGTCATTTTCCCCAAATCATTTTACAAAGCTAACATTACACTGATACCCAAACCTGGTAAAGATGCAACACAGAAAAAGCACAACAGGCCAATATCCCTTATGAATATAGATGCAAAAGTCCACAACAAGTTTCTAGCAAATCGGATCCAAAAACACATCTTAAAAATCATCCACCATGACCAAGTAGGCTTCATCTCCAGGATGCAGAACTGGGTCAACCTTCTCAAGACCATAAATGTCATTAAATACATCAACAGATGTAAAAACAAGAACCACATGATTATCTCAATAGATGCAGAAAAAGCATTTGATAAAATTCAGCATTCTTTCGTGATAAAAACCCTCAAACACCTAGGTATAGAAGGAGCATACCTCAAAATAGTAAGTGCCATCTACAACAAACCCACAGCTAACAAATTGCTAAATGGACAAAAACTTGAAACATTTCCCCCTGAAAACTGGCCCACTCTCACCCCTCTTGTTCAATATTGTGTTGGAACTCCTATCCCAGGCAATTAGACAAGAGAAGGAAACCAGGGGTATAAAAATAGGAAAAGAGGAAGTCAAGTTATCCCTCTTTGCTGATGATATGATCCTATACCTTGAAAATCCAAGAGAATCTGTCAAAATCCTGCATGCACTGATAAAGGACTTTGCAAAGTCAAAGGGTACAAAATAAATGTGCAAAAGACAGTTGTATTCCTATACACCAACAACAAGCAGGCAGTGACCCAAATAAAAAGCACAATCCCATTCACAATAGCCACAAAAAAATGAAATACATCGGCATCTTCCTAACTAGAGAAGTGAAAGACCTTTACAATGAGAATTACAAAACACTGCTCAAAGAAATCCAAGAAGACACAAACAAACAGAAAAATAATCCATGCTCTTGGATAGGAAGAATAAACATTGTTAAGATGTTCATCCTTTCAAAGGCAATCTACAGATTCAACACAATACCCATTAAGTTACCAGCACCATTCTTCTCAGACCTGGAAATGACAATACAGAAATTCATATGGAAACATAAATGATCACAAATAGCCAAAACAATCCTTATCAAAAGAAACAAAGCAGGAGATATCACACTTTCAGACTTCAAACTTTACTATAAGGCTACAGTAGTCAAAACAGCCTGGTATTGGTACAAGAACAGGCACATAGACCAATGGTTCCAGAAGCAAAAACTCAGTTCCTCCACCAACTCATCTTTGACAAAGACTCCAACAACAACCACTGGGAAGAGGAGAACCTATTCAGTAAATGGTGCTGGGAAAACTGGCTGACCACATGCAGAAGATTGAAACAGAACCCCTACCTATCACCATACACAAAAATTAACTCTAAATGGGTCAAAGACCTAAACATAAAACCTCAAACTATAAGAATCTTAGAAAATGCAGGAGACACCTTCATGGAAGTTGGAACTGGGAACCAATTCCTATTCAGAACCCTAAAGGCCAATACCTTAAGAAATAAGATAGGCAAGTGGTAACATCAAATTAACAAGCTTCTGCAAAGCAAAAGAAACCATCAAAAGAACAGGGAGACAGCCCACAGAATGGGAAAAAATATCTGTCAACTGTATATCTGACAAAGCCCTAACATCTAGGATCTAGAAGGAACTCAAATGCACCAAAGGGGGAAAAAAGAGCCCCTTTAAAAAGTAGGCAAAAGACATGAACAGACACTTCTCAAAAGAAGATATACAGGCAGTCAACAGATACATGAAAAAGTCCTCAGCCTCACTCATCATCAGAGAAATGCAAATCAAAACCACATTGAGATACCACCTAACCTCTAAGAATGGCCATCATTAATAAAACATACAACAACCAATGCTGGTGAGAATGTGGAGAAAAAGTAATGCTTCTACACTGCTGGTGGGAATGCAAACTTGTACAACCTCTTTGGAAAACAGTGTTGTGATTTCTGAAAGAACTAGAAATTGACCTTCCATATGATCCAACAATTCCCCTACTGGGAATATACCTGGAGAACTCAAATCATTCTACAAAAGATACCTGCACACGAATGTTTATTGCAGCTCTATTTACTATAGCAAAAACATGGAACCAACCATGCTGCCCATCAAAGCTAGACTAGATAAAAAATATGTGGCACATATACACAATGGAATATTATGCATTCAATAAGAAGGACAAATATATGGACTTTGCAGCAACCTGGATGGATTTGAGTTGATCATACTCAGTGATTTATCACAGAAACAATGAATAGAGTTCCATTTGTTCTCACTCATAAGAGGACCTTGAGCAATTATAATGTTATAAGAAAGCGACTGGCAGTAATGTGAAACTGTCAGGTGAGGGGAGGGGTGGGATTGGCAATTTAGGGAAACTGCTAAGGGATCGAGGGGCACACCTCATCAACAAGGGTACCTGCATGATCAATCTTTATATAGCTAACCCTGAATTGTACCCCACATCTTTATGATAAAATTTTTTTTTAAAGTTCATTTGGTTGAGCATCAATTTGAGGTTCTGTATCTCTTTATTGATTTTTTTTTTTGCCTCAATGTTTCATTTGGGTTGTTAGTGGAGTAATAAGTCTTCAGCTATGATTGTGTATGAGTCAATGTCCTCTTTTAGTTTACATAGTAGTTGACTTATAAAACCTGGTTCTCCTGTGTTGGGTGCCTACATGTTTAGGATGAATATATCTTGCTGGTGGATTGAACTTTTTATCATTATCCAGGTTCCTTCTGTTTACTTTGTAATTTCTATAGTTTGAAGAAAGTTTTATATGATATTAGAATATCTACTTCTGGCTTATTCTGTTTTCCTTTCATCTGAACGTTCATTTTTCAATCTCCCACTTTGAGTCTATAGGTGTCCTGTGTAATGAGATGGTCTTCCTAGAGGCAGCGAATTGTTGGATCATGATATTTCATCCAATTTGCATCTCTGTGCTTTTTTAGTGGTGCATTTAGTCCATTCACATTCAGGCTGATTATTGAAATGTGAGTTTATCTCTGTCATAGACCACTTAGAAAGCTGTTTTGTTTATGAATGGTTTATATATTACCTTATTCATTTGTATTTAAAGCTTGCATAGATTTTAATTTTAAAAATTATATAACATTTAAATTTTTATTAATTTTCACATTGTATGAATGGCATATATCATATAAATTCTCATCAAACCATTTTTATGGGCACAATCACATTTCTGTAATAGTGAGAACTTAATTTAGAAGCTGCAGTTATTTTCAATGCTGAATTGCATTTCATTTTATGAATATATATACAATTTTATTCATTTATGAATTGGAAAAATTGAGTTCTTTTTATTTATTTTCTCTGGACTGAGGTTTTGCAGAGAAGGGTTCTCTGAGTGCATTGGACAATTTCTCACATTTGGTCTAGGTTATTAAAAGTGAAGAATCACTATTGTTAAAATATATGTATCTCTAATTTCAATATAATCAGGAAAATTATTTCCAAGAGAATATTTACATTACAAACACTATTTTACTCTGTTTTATTTTTATAATAATTATTATTATTTTAGATTAAAGGGTTACTTTGCAGGTGTAGGCTTGGGCTTCTATTAAGTCCACCACAGAGGTGGTGAACATGGTACCTAGTAGGTAGAATTTTTAACTCTCACCCCATTCCTCCCTACTTGAGAAGAATTCTGTATTCTGTAGTTCCAAATCTTGTAGCTGTGTGTATTGTGTTTAAGTCTTGCTCTTTACTAATAACATGTGATATTCAGTTATCTTTTTCTATGATAATTTTCTCAGGATGATGGTCTCTAGCTGCATCCATGCTGCTGCAAAGATGTGTAGTGTTCCATAGCGTATATATACCACATTTTCTTTATCTAGCCCAGCATTAATGGGCACCTAGGATGATTCCATGGTTATGTTATTGTGGTTAGTACTGCAAAAAGCAAAGGCAAACAGGTATCTTTTTGGTAGAGTAACTTGTGCTTCTTTGGGTATATACACAGTAGTAAAATTTCTGAATCAAATGGTAAATTTTGGGGGGATTTTAGAGAAATCATTAAAATGCTTTTCACAGAGGTTGAACTAGCTTGCATTTTTCTCAACAGTGAAGGAGTGTTCCCTTTCCTCCACACCCTTTCAACATCTGTTGATTTTTGACTTTTTAATAGAAGCCATCCTAAGTGGTGTGAGATGGTCTCTCAGTGTGGCTTTGATTTGCATTTCTCTGATAATCAGTGATGCTGAGCATTTTTTTCATATATTTGTGGACTACTTATATGTCTTTCACTGGGAAGTGTCTGTTCATATCCTTTGCCCAATTTTTATCGCAGTTATTAGTTTTTTTATCCATTTTATTTGAGTTGTTTGTAGATTCAAAATATTAGTCCTTTGTTGGATGCATAGTTTACAAATATTTTCTATCAATCTGCAAGTTGTCTGTTAACTCAACTGATGGTTTATTTTGCTCTGAAGAAGCACTTGTAAATTATGATTTTTTTGGCTTTTGTTTCTGAGGTTAAGATCATGAAGTCATTGCTTAGGTTGATGTTGAAAAGTGTGTTTCCTATGCTTTCTTCTATAAATTTTATAATTTGAAGTCTTGCGTTTAGGTCTTAATCAATCTTGAGTCAATTTTCAAACAGTATTTTAATATTTTTTGTGTTCCAATATAAGATATTGAAAATTCCAGATTTGACAACTTGAAGAACATAAAGTGACGTGATATATTGAGCTTCAAATTCCAATGGTCCTGTTTGGTGGGATTCTTTGTTCAGAAGGTGCCATGTAGTGGGCTCAATGATTAGAGGTGCTGACTAGTGAAGCTCTATGGTCATGGGGTAATTGCAAGCTTCAAAATCTCCACTTGCATGAAAAATGATAATGCCCCCCACCTCTCCAGAAAACAATGAGTCAACACTGTTGCTCCAATTATCTGAGAAAGAAGTTAAAAGGGATATGAAAATGCTCAAAAAGCAAAAAATACTCAAGTAATTTAAAGGCTTTGCACATATCCAAAAAAGGAGAATTTAGGCAAGTATAATGAATGGAATAGTGCAGAACTTTTGGTTCTGAAATGACAATATGGGAGTAATCTGGCTTCACTTTTCCACTCTCCTCTGCATGGAAAACCAGAAGCAAACACAGCACCAAGATTATCACCAGCAATACTCCAGAACTAAATATGAGAAAGAGACAGTTCTTGAGGTCACAAAGAAGTAATGAAACTTGGGCTATAATAAAGAATTGGAGCTGGACAAAGTGCCTCACACATGCAATCCCAGCAATCTGGGAGGCAGAGGCAAGAGGATTGCCTGAGTCTAGGGGTTTGAAAACAGCCTGGGTGACTTGGTGACACCTTTGTCTCTACAATTAAACAAAATTAGCAAGGTGTGGTGGTGCATGCCTGTGATTCAAGCTACTTGGAAGGCTGAGGAGGAAGGATCACCTGAGCTCAGCAAGTCAAGGCTGCAGTGACTGTGAGAGTGCCTGCCACTGCACTCCAACCTGGGAGACAGAGTGAGACTGTGATTTAAAAAAAAAGAATTGGATGCCCATCTCTATGATGACCCTTTCCCCAGTCTTCTGTAGAACAAGCACATACAAAACTTTCTGTCTGACTCACTATTTCTAGAGTGGAAAGAGTGAGATCAGCATGGATAACAGGTTTCCCATCATCTTGTGTGCCCTGCCTGGAGCCCTGTCCTTGCCTCGACTCCTATGAGATCAGGAGTGCCTGAAGGGAGAGACATTCCTCACAATAGCCAGAGATAAAAGGAGATAGGACTACTATGCCCATCCCTGGATATCTACTCTAGAATTTGACCAAAGGAGACAACATATCAGAGTAGCTATTCAGCAACACCACAGCCTTCTCACACTAACATGATATCCCCCGGGAGACCTATATCACTCAAGGTGGACGGTACTTTATTTGCTTAATAGAATTTAGGCAAACCTAGAAATTGGGTGCCATCTAGTGTAGAATGGAGGCAGAAACCCAGTCAAATGAAACAGAAATAAATCAAGAGGTAAGAAACAAAGAATCTCTAAGAAAATCTGTTCAATAAAAATCAAAACAATGCTGACAGATACAACTGCAATAAATAAGTAATTTTTCACTGCAATGACAGATGTATATCCAGAAGAAACAACAGCAAACAGTTAACCATGACCTCCCAGGCATACAAAGCAAGGAACCAGTGTCTGCTCCTAAACTATGACAATATGTGAACTCTCTGACCAATAATTCAATAGTCGTTTTATGGAAATTTAGTGCTCCACAAGGTAACACATACAAACTATCAGAAGCTCATCAGACAAATATAATGCATAAATTAAAATCAAATCAAAGAGGCCCATTACAAAGTGGGCAACAGATATGAATAGACAGTTCTCAAAAGAGGACATACGAACAACCAACAGATACATGTAAAAATGCTCAGCCTCACTAGTCATCAAAGAAATGCACTAAGATACCACCTAACTCCAATCAGAATGGCCATCATCAATAACTCAAAAAAAACAGACACTGGAGAGGATGTGGTGAAAAGAGAACACTTCTACACTGTTGGTGGAAGTGTAAACTAGCACAGCCTCTGTGAAAAACAGTGTGGTGATTCCTAGAAGATCTAAATTTCCACCTTCCATGTGACCTTACCAACCCCCTACTGGGAATATACCTGGAAGAACTCAAATTACTCTATAAAAAAGATACCTGCACATGCATGGTTATTGCAGCATTGCTCACAGTAGCAAGAACATGGAACCAACTGTGTTACCCATCAAAAGAGGCCTGGATTTAAAAAATGTGGTGCATATACATGATGGAATATTACTCAGCCATAAAGAAGAGCAAAATCATGAACTTCACAGCAACCTGGATGAACTTAGAGTCTATAATACTGAGTGATCTTCCATAGAAATAAAGAACTGAGAATCACATGTTCTTACTCATAAGTGGACCCTGAACAATAATTGTAATACTATAAGAAAAGGATTGACAGTAGTGGGAAACTGCTTAGGAGGGAGGTGGGGAAGCGGGATTGGCAATAGTGGGAGTCTGCCTGGGGAAGGGGGTACACCCCATCAACAAGGGTACCTGCATAATGAACATTTGTATACCTAACCCTGAATTTTACCCCACATTTTTAAAATAAAAAAAATAGTTAAATAAAATAGAATAAAGTTGGTTTTCACTCAGCTGATGGAAATCACCACAGTCCTTGATGTACCACTGGTGGGGACACAGATAACACACTTAGTTTTCCATTGCAGCCTATTGTGCCTTCTGCTTTTACAGTGTTCTCATTTCCTTCATATTTTATAAATCATTGGTATAATGAAGGGAATTACTGTAACTAAACCATCATAGACATCACTCAGAATTTTAACACGTGGTTTGCTATGAAATATTTTCATTTCAGAATTGCTTACCACAATATAAAGATTAAAATTGCTCCAAAATGTTACTGTTAAATGTATCCTCACAATATATGATGCAATGTAAGAAAAATAAAAATAACATATCTAGTGTAGGAGTATATACAACACAAGTATTAATAGAATATCATCAAAAACTCTGAATAATATCTAAATGTAAAATATCTCTCCCTTTCTTTAAGGGTTAAACACTAATGAATGTTTTAGGTATTGCCCTTTTCATTTGTATAAATCATGTGTAGGTTTCAATTTTTAAAAGTGTATAGTTAAGTTTTCATGAATGTTCACATTTTATGAATGGCCTATATCATGTCAATTCTTATCAAACAATTTTTATCTTCACAAACACTATTTTTTGTAATTGTAAGGGTTGAATTTGGAAGCTGCAGTTGTCATTGCTGCATTGTATTTCCTTTTAGGCATATATTGTACAATTTCATTCATTTTTGAATTGAAAAATTGAGGGGGTTTTCTATTTATTTTATTATAGAGATGTGGAGTATAAGTCACAATTAGGTGCGTAAGTGCTCTATGTGCAGGAGAAGTATGAGCTTCCAACTGGTCCTCATTTCCCCTGGTTTAGGATCAGGTACCCTTTGCCTCCGCTCTCCATTTCTCCCTTGCCAGTGTTCCCCAACTTCTGACCCCTCCCTTGTAGTATTGTAATAAATGCTCAGGCCTCACATATGAGTGAGAACTTGTGGCACTCAGTTCTTTGTTTCTGTGATAGATCACTAAATATGATGGACTCTGAATCCATCCAGTTGGCTGCAAAGTCCATAATTTTGTTCCTCTTTATGAATGCATAATACTTCATTGTGTATATGCACCATATTTTCTCTATCCAGTTCGCTTTTGATGGACAGCAGGGATGGTTCCATGTTCTTACTATTGTGAATAGTGCACCAATAATCCTCTGTGTTCAGATTTCTTCATTGTAGAATGATTTAAGTTCCTTCAACTATATTCCAGGAAGGGTGAATGCGGGTTATGTGGAAGGTCAATTTCTATTTATTTTAAAAATTCTCACACTGTTTTCCATTGAGGTTGGACAAATTTGCACTCCCACCAACAGTGTAGAAGCATTACCTTTTCTCTGCACCCATGCCAGCAACTGTTATTTTTTGGTTAATTGATGTTGGCTCTCCTTAATGGAGTTAGTCATTTTTCTTTTCAATTCAAAAAAGAATGAAATTGCACAATATATTCCTAAAATGAAATACAATGCAACAGTGACAAAAATTGCAGCTTCCAGTTTCAACTCTTACAATTACATAAAAATAGTTTGACAATATCTCAATGAGGTTTTAATTTGCATTACTCTGATGATTAGTGAGGTTGAGAATTTTTTCATGTGTCTGTTGGCTGTAAATATATCTTCTTTTGAGCTATTCATGTCTTTTGCCCAATTTTTAACATAGTTGTTTTTTTCTTTTATCTCGTTTGAGTTCCTTTTAAATACTAGATGTTAGGTACTTGCAAGATATATAACTAACAAAATTTTTTCCCATTCTGTGACTTGTCTCCCCACTCTGTTGATGGTTTCATTTGCTGTGCAGAAGTCTTTCAATTTAATGAGATCCCATGTGTCTATTGTAGCTTTTATGTCATTTGCTTTTGGAAATTTGACCATGAGTTGGTTACCTACTCCTATGTGCATAATTGTGTCTTCTACATTTTCTTTTATGATTCTTATTGTTTTGAGATTTTATGCTTAGGTCTTTGCTCTATTTAGAGTTTATTTTTGTATATGGCAATAGATAGGGGTCCTGATTCATTCTTCTGCATGTGGTCAGCCAGTTTTCTCAGCACCATTTGCTACATAAAGTCTCTTCTTCCTAGTGGTTGTTAAGGCTGGCTTTGTTGAAGGTGACAAGGGATTGAGTTTTTGCTTCTGGAATCTCTTTCTTGTTCCTTTGTCTATATTCCTGTTCTTGTACAAATACTAGACTGCTTTGGTTATTGTAAACTTATAGTAAAGTTTAAAGTCTGGAAGTGTGATACCTATTGCTTTATTCCTTTTGCTGATGATTGTATTGGCTGTTTGTACTCTTTTTTGTTTCCATATACATTTTGGTATTGTTTCTAGGTTTGAGAATATTGGAAATTTTATAGGTATTGCATTGAATCTGTAGATTTCCTTGGGGAGGACGGACATCTTGACAATATTGATTCTTCCTATCCATGAGTTTGAAATCCTTTTCACTTCTCTGGTTAGGTAGATGTCAAGGTATTTCATTTCTTATGTGGCTATTGTGGATGGGATTGTGCTTTTAATTTGGGGCTCTGCTTGTTTTTTGTTGGTGGATAGAAATGCCACTGTCTTTTGCACATTGATTTTGTAACCCAGGATTTTGCCAAGTTGTGTATCTGCACAAGGTTTTTGATGGACTCTCTTAGGTTTTAAAAATATAGAATCACATCATCTGCAAAGTGGTATAGCTTGACTTCCTCTTTGCCTATTTGGATACCCCTGATTTCCTTCTCTTGCCTGAGTGCTCTAGCTAGGACTTCCAACACTATGTTGAACAGGAAGGGTGACAGTGGGCAACCTAATCTTGATCCTGTTTTCAGGAGAAGTACTTCCAAATTCTGTCAATTGAGGAATATGTTGGCGATGGGTTTATTGAAGATGGCTTGTACTATTTTGAGGAATGTTTCTTCTGGGCCTAGGTGCTCAAGGGTTTTTATCTAGAAGGGAAGCTGGATTTGTTGAAGGCTTTTTATGCTTCTGATATAATGATGTAGTTTTTATTTTTACATCTGTTAATGTATTGAATCACATTTATGGTCTTGTGGAAGTTTAGCCAGCCCTGCTTCCTGGGAATGAAGCATACTTGGTCATGGTGGATAATTCTTGAGATGTATGATTAAATTCAGTGCTAGAATCTTGTAGAGAATTTTTGCATCTGTGTTCATCAAGGAGATTGGCCTAAAATTCTGTTTCCTTGTTAGGTCTTTGCCAGGTTTGGGTATAAGTGTGATATTAGATTCATAAAATGTTTGGGGGAGTGTTCTATCTTTCTTAATTGTCTGGGATACTTTTGATAGACTTAATCATAGCTCCTGCATATTTGTTTTGTAGATTTCCACTGGGAAGTTGTCTAGTCCAGGACTTTTTTTGTATGTAAATTTTTTATGACAGAGTCAATATCCTGGGTTTCAATTTCTCCTTAGTTTAACCTTGGGAGGTTGTGTGATGTCAGAAAGTTCTCCATTACTTTAACTTTTTAAGTTTGTTTTTGTACAGGTGTGCATATTAATCTCTGATCATCTTTTGAAATTCTTCAGGTAAGTTGTTACTTCACCTCTTTTGTTTCTGATTGCATTTTCTTTGGCCTTTTTTCTTTCTCTTAGTCAATCTGGCTGGGGGTCCATCAATCTTAGTTATGCTTTCAAAGACCAGCTTTTGTTTTATTGATGTTTTTCTATGATATTAATACATTTGTCTTCTATGTCCTGTAGTTGGGACTTTATTTTCTTGAACTAGATTCTTCTTCTGAAGTTAAGATTTTGGTATTCTTGACTTTTCAGCTTCCCTTGGTGTGACTTTAAACTGTTTACTTGTGATTTTTCTGTTTCTTTAAACACATGAGTGTGTAGAGCTATAAATTTTCTTCTTATTACTGTTTTCATGGCACCCCATATATTCTGGTAAGACATATCTTTGTTTCACTTGTTTCCTGCAATCTTTCGATTTCTATCTCGAGTTCTGTATTGACTCAGGAGTCATTTAGTAATATAATATTTAATTTCCAGGTCTTCACGTATTTTGGGGGGAGGTTGTTGGTAGTGATATTTAATTTTATTCCATTGTGGTCTGAGAAGATACATGGTATTATATCAATCTTATGGAATTTGTTTATGCTTAATTTATGGCTGAGAATGCGCTTGATCATGGAATATGTTCCATGTGGTTATGAGTAGAAAGTATATTATGAGGCTGTAGGGTAGAGTGTTCTATAGGTATCTATTAAGTCCATTTGGTCATGTGTCAAGTTGTGGTTCCAGATAGCTTTAAGAATTTATTGTCTTGATATGCTACCTAGGGTTATTAGTGGGGTATTTAAGTCTCCAGTTATAATTGTTAGAGTTAATATTTTCTTTTAATTTACTTAGTAACTGCTCTATAAATCACGATTCTCCTGCGTTGGGTGCATATATGTTTAGGATGGATATTTTTTGCTGGTGGATTGAACCATTTATTGTGATGTAGTGTACTTCTGTATCCTTTTAAGTTTTTGATAGCTTGAAAACTGTTTTGTCTGATGTTAGAATCACAACTCCTGATTGTTTTTGTTTTCTGTTCATATACAAGTTCAGTTTTCATCCTCTAACTTTGAGTCCTGGGAATCATTTGAAGTAAGATGTGTTTCTTGAAGGTGGCATATTGTTGGATCTTTTTTTTATATTCAGTTTGCTATTCTATGTCTTTCCTGTGGTGCATTTAGGTCATTCACATTAAGGCTAATTATTGTAATATGAAAGTTTATGTCTGTCATAAGGCTTTATAAGACTGTTTTGTTTACTTTTGCATTAACCTAAGTGTGTGTTTTCATTTTTGAGGATGTGTTGCATGCTGTGTTGGCTCAGTGTTTGGCTGTAGCCTTGCAAAGTGAATGGTTGTTCTTATTTTTCTGTTTTCTTCTGTGCTCAACACCTTAACCGTCATCTGTAGAGCTGATCTGGAAGCAGCATATTGTCTTGGATATTGAATATCTGGTAATTCTCCATCACTTAGCTGGATAGAAAATACTTGGTTGAAATTGCTTGTCTTTGATAACATTAAAGATTGGAGTCCAGTCCTTTCAGGTTTGTAGTATTTCTAACATATATATATATTTATTTTAAAATTGTGGGGTACAGTTAAGGGTTAGGTATACAAATATACATTGTGCAGGTACCCTTGTTGATGAGGTGCGCACCCCTTTCCCCAGATAGATATTGACTACTGTTAATCCCACCTCCCTTCCTGTTCCTTCCCTGTATTTGATTTTTTATTTATTTTTATTTTTATTTTTGAGTTGGAGTCTCACTCTGTCGCCCAGACTGGAGTGCAGTGGCTGCTCCCGGCCACTGCAGCCTCGACCTGCTGGGCTCCAGCGATCCTTCTGCCTCAGTCTTCTGAGTAGCTGGAATTACAGGCACACGCTACCATGCCCGGCTGATTATTTTTTTTTAATTTATTGTAGAGATGAGGTCTCGCCAAGTTGCCCAGGAGGGTCTCAAACCCTCGGACTCAGGCAATCCACTCACCTCAGCCTCCCAAAGCGCAGGATTACAGGCTGAGCCACCAAGCCCAGCTTTGTTTTTGATTTTTTTAAAAGAATCCATCCCAAGTGGTGTGAAATGGTCTTTCATTGTGATTTTGATTTGCATTTCTCTGTTAATCACTGAGGTTAAATATTTTTTCATAGGTTTGCTGGCCACTTACTTGTCTTCCTTTGGGAAGTGTCTGCTCATGTCTTCTGCCCATGTTTTATTGCAGATATTAGTTTTATTACTGTTGATTTTTTTTAGTTCTTTATAAACTCCAGATATTAGTCCTTTGTTGAATTTATAGTTTACAAATGTTTTCTCCCATTCTGCAAGTTGCCTATAACTCAGTTGATGATTTTTTTTGCTCTTCAGAAGCTCTTGAGTATTTCTAAGTTCCATTTGTCAAATATGTTTTTTTGCTGCCTTTGATTTTGAGGTTTTGGTCATCAACTCATTTCCTATGCTGATGTGCACAAGAAATTTTCCTAAGCTTTCTTCTAGAATTTTTAGATTTTGAGGGATTATGTTTAAGCCATTAATCTATCCTAGTTAATTTTGCAAACAATATTTTCATATTTTTGGCATTCTACATACTCACCAATATAGAATATTATAAAATTTAGATTTGACAATTTAAGAAATATAAAATGGCTTTTACTATATCGAATTTCTAAGTCTGATGGTCCTGTCTCACCAGGCCTTGGCCTCAGAAGTGAGAAGGAACATTTTAGGCAGCTGAACATGGCAACAATCTCCATCGCTGGGGAGACCAGTTGCTGAACCCACTAGGCAGACCCTGTATCACCATCTAAAGGCCAACAGCCTGACTACAACAACTAACAGGCAAAGGTTATTGGAGGTACAGATCTCAGGTGTGTAGAGGCCTGCAGAAAAAGCTGTGCCAACACAAAAATCAGAGAGTTGTACTGTTCCACATATTGCACCCAGTCTCCAAGTTGTAGATTGTCACAGAACAAAATGTTCATGATAACAGACATAGATTGCATAATATGGATGGCAAAGAAAATCATCAAGATCCAGGAGAAAGTGGTCTCCCAAATCAGAGAAGACACAAAAACAGTTCAAGCATTGGAAACTGAAATGGACATTTTAAAAAATGACTAAAATGAGCTCCTGGAAATGACTAACTTGCTATAAGAATATAAAAACACAGCTTCAAGTCATAGCAGCAGGTTTGACTTAGCAGGGGAAAGAATTTCAAAGCTTGAAGACCAATCCCTAGAAGCAACCAGGCAGACAAAAATAAAGAACATCAAAAAATGAACAAGGTAGAGGTATAGGATTATGTAAAGAGACCAAATCTACATCTGATTGTCATTTCTGAGGGCAAAGATGAAATTGGGAACACTCTGGAGACAGAAGTTGCAGACATAATCCATGAAAACTTCCTCAAATTGGCTTGAGACATCAACAACTAGATACGAGGCATCCAGAGAATCCCTGCAAGATACTATGTGAGACAACCATTCTTAAGGCATATCATTGTTAGATTATCAAAGATTAGCATGAACAAAAAAATACTGGGGATGCCAAAAAATGTATACACATCTTAGGACTTGTTATCTATGTATTACTTTTTAAAGTTGAATTGCAATGTGGTAGCATTGTTTCATATGGCTTTCCCTCAATAGATGGTGTTATTCAAATGAATGCTAGCATCACCATGCATCAGGCAATACAGTCAAGGCAAATGGCAAGAGCGTGGTTATTGTTCTAGGTGCACAAAATCAGTTTGAAGTTTGATAATCTAGAATGCTGTGGAATTACAGCAACAATGAAGGCTTGAGTATGCAACAGAACTTCTAAAATGCTTAACAATTACACACCTTCAGGATTGGCTTGAGATGCATGGTAGTACCGTGTACTGTACACAAAGAAAGATCTGGGAGGCCTCACACAGCAACAAGTCCTGGAGTAGATCATCATAATCAGAAATGCATGGTGCTGATGGTGACCACTTTGAGGCCCTCTGTATTAAAAGCAACTGGAGACAAGGGTCAGGACACCTAACAGAGGAGACCCCTTAGAATAACAGCAGACCACTCAACAGAAACTCTACAAGACAGAAGAGAGTGGAGGCCCATTTACAATATTCTTAAAGAAAAAGCATACCAGCTTAAGAATTTCCTTTCATGACAAACTAAAATTCACAAATGAAGGTGAAATTAAGTCCTTCCCAGACAAGCCAGTACTATGGAAATTCATGGCATCAAGACTGCCTCAATGTCTTCACAATATGTTGTATGATGAAGAGGATTTTCTGTATTTTCAGTTTTTTGAATGATTGTGTTTCACATGAATAAATATACTGTATTTTGTTAAGATATGGTCATTGTTTTGCAATCACAATATATTTTGACACCCACTCAGTTAAATTCAGATTCTAGCCAACATTAGGTATTAATTTCAGGGGAGCAGGCCAGATGCAATAAAAATAAAATTTAGGGTAGCATTGGTCAGCTGGAACATCTGCAGATTCACCCATGGACATGGAATAGAGTTTAAATCATGGAATAATAATACTTAAAATATCTCAGAACTCAATTGAGACCTTGTGAGTGTTTTTTTTTATTCCAGTTAGATACTCTAAAAAGGAATATGCTAACCTTCTGGGAGGTTCTGATATTCTGTTTCTTGACCTGGGTCCTGGTTACATGGGGTGTCTGCTGAAAGACTTTAAAGAGTTCTATAATTTTCTGCACTTTTGTTGTACTTAAAAAACTTTTTTAAAAACACAAATTATGTATTTGGAAGAGACCACACCTACTCAATTGAAAATGCTCAATTGGATTTGTGATATCTTCTAGAGAAAAATTTCAAATAGTATAGATAGAATAAATGAAAGCATAATGAAAAGGAGAGGAAATACATACAATATAACAAATATATCAACATAACACTAATAAGGTTTGTGTGACTTTATGCGTAGATTTATGCAGACATGAAGAGACATACCATTGAATTTTATTCTATATGCAAAAGTGAAATCCATAGCACTTGTAATTTTCTTAACACTAGTCTATGTATCTTTTATTATATGTATGTATATTTTTCCTATACAACATATATTCATAAAATACCTTTAATAATTATGTTTATCTGCTTAGGTCACTTATGTATGTCCAACTCCTAAAACAACTTGGAATATGTTGAAGTGGCAATATGTATTTGTTGAATGAATCTAAGAAGTTTCTTGGGGGACTGTAGTTTAACATACATATAATGAAAGCCCAAATGTAATTTAAATATCTAGTAGTTGCTTTAGAAAGAACTAAAAAGGAGAAAAAAGTTGGTTCAAATATGTGAATTATATTTAGTTTTCCCAAAGTAGCATAACTTAAACTTGTAATGAATGTGAAAATTGTTAATATAATAGTTATATATCTTTATTCATCATGAGACTATATAATCTGAGCATTATTACAATTTACAACTTATCTCAATTCAAATTATCCCATTTAAAGAGCTCAATATGTACACTTTTTAAAATTAATAAATATCATTGTAGAAACTACATTGTTGAAATAGACAGTGTGATGGCATATTAATCATGGAATGCTCTTTGAGAAGTGACAATTCTCATAGTAGAAGGAAAAAATACATTGAAAAATGACGATGGGTTGATGTGACAGCTGCTGGGCTTGGCCCCTAGTGATTCCCAGAACACAGAAGCTGAGTGCCATTTTTTTTTTTTTGTAGAGACAAGATCTTGCCAAGTTGCCCAGGCTGGTCTTGAACCTGTGGCCTCAGACAATCCACTCGCCTTGGCTTCCCAAAGTGCTGGGATTACAGGCTGACCCCCTGAGCCCAGTCCACCTTTATGGAACTCATGCCCGGTAAATGCAAGCTTCACTTACCCCTGTCTTCTCTAATATGTCCACAGCCACCACTAGAACCAATGCAGCATTTTGGTTATGCCAAAGTATAACATGCAGAGAGACACTAAGTAATAATCCCTAGGGCATCTTTCTGGTAGAATAGTATACTAATTAAGGAAAATGTGTTTAGATCTTTGTCCTTGAAACAGTAAGAATGAAATTTTTTTAAGTGCTCAGGAAATTTTTTTAAAACGTAACCAATTTTATCCAAATCCTGTAGGATACTTCCATTTTTATCAGGTCAGGTAGATCTGATTGGAATGACCAAAACAATTGCTTTTGTCATAGTTAAGATTTATAAGGTGCTACTTTGTGCCAGGCATTTTTCTAGATAGGTTTGTTGCTGTTGTTGCCTAATTGTACTAAAATCTCCAAGACAATGTTGACTAGAAAAGCAGACAACTTTGTCTTGTTCCTGAGCTTAAGGAAAAAGCATTCAGTCTTTCCCCATTAAAGTACGATGTTCACTAAGGATTTTTCACAGACTCCATTTTTCAAGTTGAGGAAATTCATATCTATTTCTAGTGTGTTGGGCGCTTTGATGATGAAAGAGTGTTTGATTTTGTCAAGTGCTGTTCTGAATCTATTCAGATAATCATATAACTTTTATCCTTTATTCTATTAATATATGTATTACTGTGACTGCTTATTTGATATTAAACCAGCCCTGCAGTCCTGAAATAATTACCACTTGGTCATGGTGTATAATCCCTTTTTAAAACTTTTTATAGAGAAAAGATCTCACCATGTGGTGCAGGTTTGTCTCAAACTCCTGGCCTCAAGCAATCCTTCCACTTCAGCCTCCCAAAGCACTGAGATTATAGGCAGAAGCCACCATGCCCAGCTTATGTAATCCTGTTTATATATTGCAGGATTCAGTCTGCAGTATTTTGAGGATTTTTGCACTCCTATTCAAAAGGGATTTTCCTCTGCAGTTTTATTTTCTTCCAATGTCTTTTTCGGGTTTTGGTATCAAGGTGATGCTGGCCTTGTTTAATGGTTTGGAAAGTATCCCTTCTTTTCTATTTTTGATTTGGTGAAGAATCGGCATTAATTCTTCTTTAAATGTCTGATGGAACTCAGTGAAGCCATTTGGGCTTGGTCTTTCCTTTATTGGAAGTTTTCAAATTACTAATTCAATCTCTTTACTTATTGTAGCTCTATTCAAATCATCTAGTTCCTCTTGAGATACTTTTGGTAGTGAGTCATTCTAAGAATGTGTCCATTTTATCTAGATTATCTAATTTGATGTCAGAGTTTTTTGTAATCCCTTAATATTTTTTATATTTTTGCAATTTAAGTATTAATGTACCATCTTTCAACCCTGATAATATTGAGTTTTCTGTCTTTATTGGTCAGTATAGTAGACTTGACAATTTTGTTGATCTTTTCAAATATCACTTTTGTTTCACTGATTTTCTCTAATTTTTGATTCTCTGTTTTATTTGCTTCCACACTAATCTTTGTTATGTTCTTTTTTCTGCTAAATTTAACTTGATCTTCTCTTTTATTAAGTTGGAAGATCAGACTGTTAAGATTTGTATGCATTTTTTAGATAGGCACTTAGAGCTTTGAGTTTTCCTCTAAGCGCTAAAATAGCTGCCTTCTGCAAGTTTTTTATGTATTTTCATTTTTACTTATCTCAAAGTATTCTCTAATTTCCCTTGTGATTTCCTCTTTGACCTATTTGTTATTTAGGAAAGTCTTGTTGAATTTCTACAAATTTCTTCTATTGTGGGTTTCTAATTTCATTCAACTATTGTCTGAAAAAATAGTTTGTATTATTTCAATCTTTGAATTACACTGAGGTTTCTTTCAATACCTAACATATAGTCTATCCTGGAGACTATTTCTTGTGTGCCTGAAAATAGTGTGTATTTTGTTGAGTGGAGTATTCTGTAGATGGCTATTAGATCTACTTAGTTACTGGGTTGTTAAGTATTTTATTTTCTTTTTGATCTCCTGTCTCATTATTCTATCAATTACTGAGCGTAATGTTATATTACTTTTCTGGGGCATCTATAACAAATTACCATGAAATTGAGGGCTTGAAATAACAAAAATTTATTCTCCCACAGTTGTGAAGGCCAGAAGTCCAAAATCAAGGAATTGGCAGTGCCACAATCCCTCTGACACCTCTAGGAGATAATCCTTCTTTGCCTCTTTCAGCGTCTGGTGGCTCTAAACAAGTACTCCTCAGCTAGAGTCTGTGTAACTCCAGTATCTGCCTCTGTCTCCCCATGGCTTGCATCCCTCTGCTTCTGTATTGGAAATCCCCTTCTCCTTGTAAGAGTTTTAAGGACAAGAGTCATTGGAATTAAGACCATCCTAAATTCAAGATGATTTCATATCAAGAACCTTAATTCAGTTGCATTTGCAAAAACCCTATGTCTAAATAAGGCCATAATTACAGATACCATGGATTAGGACTTGGACACATCATTTGGGGGGCACTATTTCACTACAGAGGAATTTAAGGCTTTAATTATTATTGTTGAATGTCTGTTTCTCTCTTCAATCTGTCCAGTTTTGTTTCATGTAGTAGGGACTCTGTTGTTTGGTACATATATGTTTATAGTCATTATCTCTTCCTGTTGGGTTGGCCTTATTATTATAAAATGTTCTTATTTGTCTATAGTGATAAATTGTGTCTTAAAACCTATCTCATCTGATATTAATATATCCACTTTAGTTCTCATTTGTTTCCTGCTTCTATCTTTTCCTTTCAACTTATTTATGTACTGGAATCTAAAATGGGTCTCATGTAGAAAGCATATAATTTTTGCCAATACTAACATTCTCTAACTTTTGATTATGGTGTTTCACAAATTTACATCTGCTGTAACAGTTGATAAGGCAGAATTTTTCTCCTCCATGTTATTATTTATTTTCTATATATCTTATACACTTTTTGTCACTGTTTCTCATTTTCTGTTCATCTTTGTGTTAAATGGATATTTTCAATTATACTTTTTAAATTCTTTGTTGTTTATTTACTATGATTGCAATTATCATATTAACTTAAAACAATCTAGTTTGAATTAACACTAACTTAATTTCCACACAAAAGTACTACACAAAACTTTCTTCCAATATGCCTCCATTTCCTACCTTATCCTTGTTGTTATAATTTTTATAAAAATTCTATCTGTATACCTTATAAACTTATTGACACAATTTTATAAATATTTCTTTGTGCAGTTGTCTTTTTTAGACAGAAGAAATGAGTAACAAGCAAAAATATATTTACTCTGTATTTCATAATTCAGATGTAATTACTTTTATTGGTACTCTTTACTTGTTTGTGTGAATTCAAGTTACCATCTAGTGTCCTTTCATTTCACCCTGATGGAATCTATCTAGTATGTTTTGTAGTGCAGGTGTACTAGCAAAAATTATACTTTTATTTACCTTGATTTATTTTTAATTTCTTTAGTTTGGCAGTTCCTCAAAAAGTTAAACATATAACTACCATATGACCCATCAATTTCACTCCTAGGTATATACTTAAAACAGTGATTTTTAGAATTATAGAGTTGTACAAATATTACCATAATTTAACTTTAAAATATTTCCAGCTGTTCAAAAAGAAACCTTGTGCACATTAGCAGTCACTCCTCATTGCCACTTCCATATATTCCACCCTCACTCACCACTACAGCACCAGGAATCTTTTTTTTGGATTTACCTAGTCTGGACATTTCACATAAATGCAAGCATACTGCATCTGTTCTTGTATGACTTATCACTTAGCATGTTTTCCAGGTTCATCCATATTGCAACATTTTTTAAAAAACTGAATAATATTTTATAATTCTTTTTATGGCTAAATACTATTCCAACACGTGGATAAACCATATTTTGCTTATACATTCATCAGGGATAGACATTTAGATTGTTTCCAATTTTGAATGATTTAAAATAATGTGTTATGACTATTCATTCAATAAATTTTACGTGGACATCTGTTGCCATCTTCTCTGTGAGTGATATCGTTACTGCCCAGCTGAGGGTCATTAGGAGAGCAGGATTGTAAGAATAGTAACAAGAGCAGAAATGTGCCTGGGTTGTCATAGGTTGGATTGGGTTTCTTGAAATAAAAAAAACTCAATCCTCAAATTCTAACACTGTTATTCAATGTTTTAAAACTGCCTGCATGTATGATTGATGTTGGAGAGGCTAGGATGAAGAGATAACATGTTTAAATTTTCATTCAATAAATCTGTGGTTTCCTGAAGGTCAGTTTAGCTTTATTTCTTGTGACCCTCTGGATTTTGCAAAGCAAACTCTTCCCTCAACAATGAAGTGTCCACTCTCCAAAACACAAGGTAAGATGTAGAAGAGGGGACAACCACACAGACATACATGTATGGCTACCAAGAGCAAAGCCATATGTCTCAACAGCCCCTGGTGTCCATTCTCAGGGTTCTGAGGGGACCCAGAGTAAACAGATACAGCCATCCTCCCACAGCAGCCATATCAGACCCAGTGGTCTGCTGTTGACACCCCATGCAAAATGTTCTGTCCATCTCTAATCCCAGTTTGTGAATCCCCCAAAAACAGGAAGAGTCAACATTGGTTGACAAACAGTATATAGATATATAGATACATATACACAATGGATTACCATTCACCATTTAAAAAAATGAAATCATGTCATTTGCAGCAACATGGCAGAACTGGAGGACACTATGTTACGTGAACATGGTGGAACTAGAGGTCATTACGTTAAGTGAAATAAACCAAGCACAAAAAGACCAGTATCACATGTTCTTACTCATATGTGGGAGCTAAAACTAGCTGATTACATGGAGGCAAACAGTAGCATGACAGATACCAGAGGCTGGGAAGCGTGTGGGGTGGGAGGGAAGGGATATAAAGAGAGCTTGTTTAGTGGGTACAAACATATAGTTAGATAGAAGAAATAAGTTTTAATGTTTGATAGCAGAGTAGGGGACTATAGTAACCACAATGTATTATATATTTCAATATAGCTAGAAGAGAAGACTTGAAATGTTCCCAACACATATAAACTGTAGATACTCGAGGTGCTGGACACCCTAAATGTCCTGGCTTGATTATTACACATTCTATGCATGAAAAAAACAGCACATGTATCCCACAATGATGCACAAATATTATGCATCAATTATCAATATAAAAGGCAAGAACAAAACATTCTTTGGGCTTTTGTCAACAGTCTTATGATAGAAGTGCTAAAAATATTTATGTTTTCATGACTGCCCACACAACCTTATCCTCAGTTCAGACGCCTTTTCACTCCTCATGCAATTCTCCCTCTGGAAAAATTCTTGTCAACATCAAATCCTCTGGGGGACTTGGGCAAGCCTCCACTCCAGGCTTTCTTCCAGGTTTCTATCGATATCCTTCCCAAACTTTGCACATCATTCTCTGGTTGTATTATTCATTTGAAGAGACTATGAACTTCATGGAAACAGAACTCTTCTCTGTGTTATTTTTAATGCCAGGCTATAGCATAGTACATCCTCAGTAAGGTTGGTTGAACAAAATTTGGGATCTTCATTTGAACACAGAAATATGAGGAGGAACCAAAACCCCTGGAATTTATTTATTTTAAAATTGTGCATTAATTCTTACATGTTTAAACTTCAGTCGCCTTCGAAGTACTCTCCATTTGATGCAATATACCTGGCGAAATGCTTTTTTTCACTTTTCAAAAGTTTTTGAACTCATTGATTTTGATGCCTTTCAATGCTTCTGCCATTTTTTGTTTGTTTGTCTTGTTTCCCCTCTTCCACATCAGCAAAACAGTTCCCTCTGAGGATTTTTTTTATCCAAAGAAACAAGAACAACAACAACAACAACAACAAAAAGTCGCTCAGTGCAAGATTGGGCGAATAGGGAGGGTGGGACATGGGGGTCAATGCCATTTTTGGTCAAAAACTGCTGAATACTCAGTGTGGTATGGGCAAGTGTGCCCGTAAATCACCCACCATGAAATGGACAAATGAGATGAAAGAAACTAAAAAAAATCACTGAAGCTGAACATAATCTCTCACAATGCTGAGGGGTTCCTAGAAAACTTGCTAGCAGAGGAAACCTGTACTACAAGGTGCCAGCCCCCCAAAAGATAATTCCTGGATTTTTGGGGTCCCCTCTCATATGAAGTATCTCTGCTCTTCTTGGTCCAAGTCAAAATGCTATCCTAGACCCAAGTGTCATTTCTACTGTGGAGTAACAATGACAGGAAAGATCTAAGCCAATCACAATTAAGTCTGAGAAACTACCTTCAGGGAAGAGCAGGGAGCCCATGGGTGGAGACAAGAATAACCTTGATCCTGTGGCTCTGGGTGCAACAAACCTCCTTTCTCATCCAACCCAGAATGCTGACATTAAAAGCAATGGCTCTGTTCTTCATCCTGGGCTGCAGGTGGGTCTGAGCTTCCTATAGGTGGGCCCAGCTGCCCAGGTCATGGTCTACCTCTTCACCATCATCAATAGCCTTCAGGGCTTCTTCATCTTCCTGGTCTACAGCCTCCTCATCCAGCAGGTACCACTGCCCAGTTCCCACCCAGACTTCTCCCATTCTCGACTCTCTGTGAGCTGACCCAGAATGGCTTACCTCTGCAGGTCCAGGAGCAATTTGGGAAATGGTTCAAAGGGATCAGAAAACTCAGAGCAGAGTCTGAGGCATACACACTCTCTAGCAGGGCCATGTCGGATGCCTTTAAATTCAGCATGGTTACACGCATCGCTCCCAGAGCACTTTGCTGAATGATTCACTGTCAGAGCACGTGCCTGTCACTCTGGGCAAACCTGGGAACACAGCAGGTGATCCCTAGGATGGCTCACATGTGGGGGCTCCTTGACTCATTAGATATTAGTAATGGTCTCCGTTTAAATGTTTGTTCTTCCATGGTGTATACAAGTAGGGGACTTCAAAAAAATGGAATTATCTTTTGGAGGGCAGGCTCCTTGCAGTACAGTCTTCCCCACTAGGTAAGTGTTCTAAGCACCCATCGGCATCAATGTACCAGCTAATGTTGTTGTGAGAGGCTGTGTTCAACTTCAATGAATTTTTTTGGACTCTTTCAACATGCTTGCCCATTGCATGATGGGTGATTGATGAGTGTACCTGCCACACCTCGCTGAGTGTTCAGCAGTTCTTGACCAAAAATAACATGACCCCCATGCTGCCCCCCATTTACCCAATCTCTCCCCTAGCACCTTTTTTTTTCATTTATTTCCCTGGATGAAAAAAGTCCTCAAAGGGAAACATTTTGCCAATGTGGAAGAGGTGAAAAAAGCACTGAAAGTCACCAAAAGTTCATAAACTGTTTTGAGCAGTGAAAAAAGCATCTCGATAGGTGTATTGCATCAAATGAGGAGAGTACTTTGAAGGTGACTGAAGTTTAAACATGTAAGAATTAAATACACAATTTTGTATATTCTGGGTTGTGGGGGTCTCCCTTGTATATACCACATTTTCTTTATCCAGTCTGTTATCGATGGGCACTTATTTTGGTTCCATGATTTTGCTATTGTGGATAGTGTGGCAATGAACACATGAGTACAGGTATCCTTTTCATATGTTAATTCATTTTTCTTTGAATAGGTCCCTAGTAGTAGATTGCTGGGTCAAATGGTAATTCAATTTTTAATTCTTTGAGTAATCTCCATACTGTTTTCCATAGAGGCCGAGCTAGTTTATGATCCTACCAGCAGTGGATGAGCATTCCCCTTTCTCTGCAATTGTGCCAACATCTATTGTTCTTTGACTTTCTAGTAATTGCCATCCTGAGTGGTGTGAGTGATATGGAATACTATGCAGCCATAAAAAAGGATGAAACCATGTCCTTTGCAGCAATGTGGATGGAACTGGATATCATCATCATAAATGAATTGACTCAGAAACATAAAACCAAACACCACATGTTCTCACTCATATGTTTGAGCTAAATGGTCTCAAAGATGGAAAAAATAGACACTGGGGATATCAGTGAGGAGGGAAGTGAGGACAGGGGTTGGGGTCAGAAATTACCCATTGGGTGCAATGTTCACTATCTGGGGAATGGGCTGCCTAGGACCCAATCCCCAACACTATACAATATGTCCATGTAACAAAGATGCATGTGTACCCCCTAAATCTAAAATAAAAATGGAAAAAAAAATTGTTATTAAAAATCCTTTGTTCTTACTCCCTAGGGAACTGTGCTCATCTTACATGTGAAAACCTACTATGGTGCCATGCATGGTAAACTAAATAAGCAATAGTTGATTATCTGAAGCAGTGATGCCCATTCTACTCAGAAATACATTATTCTATCTTTTTCCTCTACATACAACTCTATCTCACAGTCTTTTGGTACTACCACCCCCCAAAAAGCTAGAGTGGGCAAAATGCTGTACATATTTAGAAAACAAACAAAAGTGAGTGTTAGGGGCTAGGCACAGTGGCTCATGCCTATAATCCCAGCACTTTGGGAGGCCAAGGCAAGAGGATTGCTTGCACCCAGGAGTTCAAGACCAGCCTGGGCAACATAGCAACACCGCATGTCTACAATAATTCACAACATTAGCAGGGCATGGCAGACACACTTGTAGTTCCAGCTACTTGGGAGGCTGAGATGGAAGGATGACCTGAGCTCAGGAAGTTCAGGCCACAGTGAGCCATGGTTATGCCACTGCACTCCAGCCTGGGTGACACAGTGAGACATCGACTAAAAAAAAAAATTATATGAAGCCACAGAAAAGACTGCAAGGGTGAGAGAAAAAGACCACCCCCTCACCTCCAGCCAGACCCTAGAGAAACAAATTGTCATCACATTCTAGCATTCAAAGAGAGATTAAGCAATGAATTTTATCAATCTTCAGCCTGTAGATAGCAGTACTATTAGAAGAATCACCTCATGCCTTTACTAAGTCTTATCCCAAATTTTGCCGTTGGAATATACCAAAAATATAGAATAAAATAGTGGAAATTTTTACAAGCTCAGAATTCCAAGTTAAGATAGCTCAGTTTACTTTATAAAAGTACATGTGCATGTGTGTGCACACATAAGCTATTTTCTGCCATTGTGGGGCAGTGGCCATAAAGTATCACTTAACATTATGTGGAATTGAAGGAAAAGATAAAGATGCTGGCATGCTTAGCTTGTAAATCACAGCCTGAAACATTTGGCTCTCTCTGTTTAACTAATAGATATGTCTATCCTTAAAAGTTTGGGGTATTTGCCTACATTTATAAAGTATATGGCATTACAGGCAGCACAAAGTAGGTGCCCAAAACTTTTATGGATTCTTTAACGAGCATGTGAAGAATCAAGCTGAACATAGTCACCTAATGAGGAACAACCAACTTTTTAACAATGTTTTTAATGGAGGAAATGCCTTCTAGTGAGTCAAAGAATAGGTCAAGTGTGAGCCACCCTAGAACATCACCCACTGTGTATAGAGGCTGCTGGTGTTATGAGCATGTGCACCCCAAGTGAATCAATTAAAGAGGTTCTCTGGGGAAGAGCAAAGCATGCTCATACTTTGATCGATTTGAAGGCATAAGACACAGCCCTGCTGGAGAGTGTCAGACTCAACTATTGTTTTCTTGATCCTTCTGAACAAGTTTCCACAGAGGCAAGCCATGCTCTGGGTCAGCTCACGGCATCAAAAAAGATACCTGAAATTAAACCAGTGGAAGTGAGGTGGCTCAAACTTCACCTGCACATAAACCACTTATGCACTTAATTTTGACTTGTACACCTCAATAAGAAAATGGGAGAAAAAAAAGAATTAACGCAATTCTTATTGATTCAAAAATTAATTTAATTGTATTATGTATTAATAAAATGAAATACAATGCAGCAGTGAAAATAATGTTTGTTTCCAAATTAAGCCCTTACAGTTACAAAAAAGTGTTTGTGAAGATAAAAATGGCTTGATAGAAATTTATATGCCATTAGCACAATGTGGAAACTCATAAAAACTTAATTATATACTTTTAAAAATTAAAACCTGCACAGGCTTTATGCAAAATGAAAAGGATAATATATAAAACATTCATAAATGTTTAACCCATAGGGAAAGGGAGAGACACAGTAATTTTAGAAGTATAGGTTTTATGTATTCAGAGTTATTGATGATATTCTATTAATACCTGTGTTGTATATATGCATACCCAATACACATTCTTTTTATTTTATCTACATTGCATTATGTTTTTAAGATATTGAGAGAGGAGACAGTCAGAAGCTGGCTAGACAGACAGAGAGGGAGGGTCTCGAGAAGACTTAGCACCTGCAGGAACACCCCCTGCACCCTCCCCCCAATATATAATTGTTGGCTGAAAATGTGGTTAGTGTGGTTAAAAACATTATGTCATCCCAGGATGTACTGCTAAAAGGGACGTTTTGCTGCTTAAATGCAGGTACAGTAACTTAGCTTGATGTCCTATCTTGACCTTAGCTTGTTATAATATCATTAACCAGCATTTCATTATGGTTTCTCCTTCCCCCCACAAGTGGTACTTATGGATAATATTCAAGATGGAGTAACTTTGGTCAAGGACCTGCATGTGCAGTAAGGATTGGGTCTCAGGAAGAAAGGGGCAAATGAGATGTAAATTAGAGAAATGCCCCCAAAAAAGATAAGAAAAAAACAAAAAAATTCCTAACAGCAGATAGCCCACTCTGGGCACCCCCTCATTTTCTAGAGAGCTTTGTTGCTTAATGGACTCCTTCTTTCACCCATCCTTTTGGTGTCTGCACTCCTTAATCTTCTTGGTCATGGGACAAGAACCTAAGGTTGCTGGTTTAAGCTGATAATGGAGCTCAAGACTCCCGCAACAAATTATTTAACATTAAAATTTTGGAGCAATTTTAATCTTTATTTGGTGGTGATCAATTTTAAAATAAAAATATAATAAACAACATGTGTTACAATTCTGAGTGATGCTTGTGATCATGCAGTTACCGTAATGCCCTCCATTGTGTTGGTGCATTATGGAACATGAAAGAAGTTAAAATACTATAAAAGCAGAAGGCACAACAGGCTCCCACAGAAAACTGAGTGTATTCTCTGAGTGTATTCTCTGGTGATTTCCAACAGCTGGGTAAAAACTTTTAATAACTTTCTAAACCTTGAAGTTTACTTTCTGATGAATTTCACCTTGGGAAAACATATATCCTCAAACAAGGACTTTGCAATCCTAGTGATTAAACATAATAAATTTACCAGGGGACTCATTCTGCTTCTGGGAGAGTGGTTTTTTTGTTCCTCTATGTGCATCAAAATGGCGGCCAATAAACAAGGCCCTTGAGGCAGCAGATGACAAGGTAATTGATATCCATTGGGAGAATTCCTGCCACCCATCCCTGATACAGTCACTGCTGGTAAGACCCAGCCTTTCCAAGATGCCTCACTGTCATGGTGAAGCTGAATGCCTTTACTAAGGATTTTGCTACAATCAGCCTTGGGGACTAGAGAGAAGTAAAAAGACCTTCTCAATATTCCCATGTCCCGTTCTGTGCTTCCTTTCAGAGACTTCCAGTTTTTTCAGAAGTATTTTTCTAGTATAGGTTTTGTTATAAAAGGCCTATAAATTTTTCTTTTCTATTTATATTGACATGCATTTTCTTTTCCTCCATACGTTTTTATTTTCTTCATTATTTAATTTCTGTTATAATTTAGTGTCTCTTCAGTATTGATTTAATATGTATCTAATAAAGCACATATATTGAAGTGATATGTATATTTTTTTCTGATTTAATCCACTACTAGGGTTTGTCATACAGATGAGGTGTATAATGTTAAATTTACTTTGCATCTTAAAAAATTATCTTGGCTGTTGTGAAAACCTTTACACACTGAGGAATATACATTTATAATAATTTGTTTGTATTTTTTTTCATTTTGCTTCTGAACTACATAGTCCTTTTAGTGGAATTTCATACAATCTTCATAACATTGTGCTACCAAGTTTGTGCTAACCTTAAAATGTGATTACTAGAATGTTATTTTCTTTATCTTAGAAATAGTTTGTAGATATATTTTGCATGCAGTATATTTGTCATACTTTACCCTTGAAGCCTTCTTTGGAATTTCCTATGGAATGACTTTTGCCCACTACTCCATTCCATCTTGGAAAGTATTTCACATTTAGGATGCTCTATAATTCTAATATATTTTCATGGAAGCTAGGTCTTTTAAAATGCTCTCATTATCTTCTAATGTTCCAAATTGATGGGCACAGTAATCACAATGTCATGTTTTTAAAAGAGGGAGTTTTTTTGTCGCCATCTCATTCACATTTTAATACTGATAATCTGTGTGACCTCTTAATGGCCAATGTTATGTTCTTCTTGGAGGTTTGTTAATTTTATACTTCTTTGCAAGGAGTTGGCTTTTAACTGTTTTTTTAAAGATTCATTTTGGGTTATTTTATGTTATTCTGCTTATACCTATATCAATTCCCATACCCACTTGTTGAGTATCCACGTTGCTATATTTTCCAGTGTATTGTTGTTTTCAAAGGTTCTTATCTAATTTTTACATTTATTTCCATAAAATATATTCCATGCTGCATTTCTAAGACATTTTTTCACTATGTGGTTACTAAAATGTGCTATAGTATTATCAGTATTGAGAAATCAGTTTTTCTTGTTTAATTACTTATTATTTTATTTAAAACTCATTATAATAGTTTTTGTTAACTTAAACTTTAGAAATGTGCTGACACCTGAATGCTTATTGTATGTCTACTTTGCTACTTGGTCCGTATGTGCTTGGTCTGTATGTGCTTTTATGGTGACTGATTGGGTTGTTTTGTATAGCAGTTAGCTCAGATGTACACATTGATCAAATTTTTTATATCACAGCTGGCATTTTGCCTGCTGATTTTGATAATTACTAAAAGACTGGTTAAACTATCCTATGACAGTGGTGAGTTTTCCCATGTATTTTTATAATTCTATTGTTTTTACTATATATATATATTGATGTTTTGGGTGTCTATGAAAATTTAGAATATTGGTTCTTATCAAAATAGTCTTGTCTATATTCAGCAATTCTTTCCCCTTAAAGTTTGTGTGTTTTTTTATTCTATAGAATACAAATTTAATAGAAGAAATAAAATGAGATTATAGAGAAATGGTAGCATCATATTTCTGTTGTTCAATAAGTACTTTTTTTCTCTCTCTCAGGAGAAAAAAAGAATACCATTGCTCAGTAGAGAGAGATGTCAGGGTAGAGAGTTGTGTGGAACACAAAGACTAAACCTTTGTAAACACAGGACATTCTTACAAATTTTGTCACTATAAAGAAGGAGCCATGCAGAATTCAATAGGTATTTACTTTGGAAAGAAGAAATATATTTTAGATGATGGAAACAACTGATAAGAGGAAGAATGAGTCTCTGAGATAAATAGATAGTAAGCAATTCCACAATCCAATAAATATAAATGAAGTGATGACCTTTGTACTTAAATGTTCATGATAATAAATATATCACTTCTATTTTAACTAATGTTTAACATTATGACTATGGTATTGACTGTTAATTCTGTTTTTATAACAAGTCTCAGAAAATCAAACTGAATTGACATATGTTGCATTCGGCAAATAACATAGACTATTTATAAAATGAGATTTTTCTCACCATGGTATGAGTGTCACTCGGGTAGAGAACATTTATGGGCATGTGGTTTCCTGTGCTTGTTGTACATTTGGCAGCATTGTTGGCCTCTACCCATTGCATGTCAGTAGCTCTGTGCTAAATTGAGAAAGCCACAAATGTCTGAGAACTCTGCCACCATGAGGTGGTGTGTGGAATTCAAAAAGGCTCTACTTGGAAAATGGTGTATTAAATGAGTGTCTCCAATGGTTGTTTTCTTGGAAGGGTTGTATCTGCAGTCCAAACTTAAAAGTTCAAATACACATGTATTCTTTGTTAGTTGAAAGTATAATTTCTTTACAAAGTTTAGAATATTAAAGTGTAGGTTAGAGATAAAATGTAGCCTGAGACGCTGAAGAAAAAATGAGTTAAAATACAACGTTGTCTTTCATGCCAACCATCATAGCCTCCTTGATAACACACTGTAATGATGGCAGTTATCATGTGAATGCCACCTTCTTCATAACACCTGCTTTTGTCTCTAAGTGTCTGAAGATTGTTGACAAGTCAATTCTGGAAATGTCAAATCTGGGCCTGAAATACAGAGGATTGGGGGATTTCAGGACCCTCCCTTCCTAAAAAAATGTTGAACGTCTCATTCTTTAATGCCCTCGATTGTTTATAATTTCACAGTGTAATTTATTGTTCATTGACAGCGAGCCTACCTATTAGAACATCTGCAACATCATCAATACCATGTTTCCTAGTGACATAATTTTTCAGTTTGTCCTCATATCTCCAATGTGTATTGGTTTCACAGGGAACTCATTGCTCTTTGGATTCTATATGTACATGTTTGTCATCCAGTCTCACTTGAGAAAGCACATAGATCTGATCTATATGCACCTGGCCTTGGTCAATATTCTGACCATCATGTTCATGTTGACACCAGGTGTCCTGTCATTCTTTGGAGTGAAACATTTTCTGAATGGTGTTGATTGTAAAGCAGTTGTGAACACATACAAAGTTACCCAGGTACACATGCAGTTATCTGGGGTCTTTCCATCTGCAGTACCTCTCTCCTGAGTATATTTCAAACCATCACCATCAGCCTCAGGATTTCTAAGTGGGCATGGTTTAAACCTAAACCTTCTACAGGCATTTTTTCCCTCTTTTCTTTTCTTCTGGATTATCAATATAATGGTTTATATCTACATAGTAGCCAGAACCAATTTTACTTTTGGAGGTCCTGGAATTCTCAAGTGTATTGTCAGGATAGAGTTGGATATTTTCTTCCTTCTGAATTATGATAAGTGTCATAGTGATTTGAGGTCTGCTCTTTGTGGTCCTCAAGATCCGAACAAGCATCTACATGGTGAGTCTCCTCTACAGACACCACAGGAGAGCACAGCATCTGCACAGTCCCAGCCTCTCTACCCTGCCATCTCCTGAATACAAAGCCACTCATAGTATCCTTCTGCTGGCAGGTTGTTTTGTGTTCTTTTATTGCCTAAACAACTTCATGACCATTTTTTCATTTGATAGACCTTAGAAAAACCTGAGACTTGTGATGTTTACTGAAATTCTTTCATCATGCTATCCTACCGTCTGCCATTTTGTGCTGCTGGAAAATAATAAAGCTGTGTTTCAATGTGTTTCCTCCCCTCTAATATGAGAATTGTCTCTTCTCCAAGCACATTCAATAGGTGATATTACACTCCACACTTTCTATTGTAACAAGGTGGTCTCCACAGTGACAGATATGAAGAAAAAACTGTGTAGTTATTGAGTACCTGAAATGGGGTTAGTTTGAATGGAGATGTGTTGTAAATTATGATTGTACTTATATTTTATAGCTTTACTATTATCTTACTATGAACAAAGATTCATAAATATTATATTAATAATTTTCACATTCAATGCTTATTTAAGTTATGTTACTTTGGCAGAAATAAATATATTACATATATTTAAACCAAATTTTGTCTCCTTCTATTTGCTCTTTTTCAATGCAATTACTAATATTTAAAATAGCAGGGGACTTCCGGCAAGATGGCGACTGGCCGGCATGGTATGTGAGACCCTCTGCGAAAGAGAACACCCATAAAAACCCTAGCTCTCTCCAGGGGCTGCAGCCCCCATCTTCTGCAGCCTGTTCTTCACAGGGAGCTCAGCCACCACTGTCACCTGCCATTGCTACTTGGATATTGCGATGAACTGGGCTGCTCCTGCAATCACAGCGATGGGACTGAGCTGCTCCTGCAGTCACGGATGCTGCCGCTGCGGTCATTCCCAGCTCATGCCTCAACCAACCCATGACTTCAGACCGTGAAGTCCCACAAACCAGATCTTCTGAGATCCCCGCTGCCATGCCATGCCCCTAGCCCGGAGAAAGGCCTGTGGAACTCCCCCCATGAAGTTGCTGCAGCAGGTTGTGGATTCATAGCAGGCTCCCTCCCCTCTGGACTGTAGCCACGGGATAGCACCACCTGCTGGGGAACCAAGGTAATATCATCAAAACGGGAATGGCAGAGGTTCATCCCTCTTAAAAAATGGAAAAAGTCAGATCTCAGTGACAGACTGGTCAGGGGGCCCAAATCTGAACTGTTCTTCACAGCAGGCCAGGAGCAACTGACCCTAACTGTAAACAATTCCACCAGCCTGCAAAGAAAGCTAGAAATCAGAGCTGAAAGGACATTGGACTTAAAAGAAAAGTCTCAGAGTGTGCTTGACTGGGACTGTTAGTCTACTGACTTAAATCTATCCCTTCCCCCCTCTTTTTTTTCTTTTTTTTCTTTTCTCCCCTCCCTTTCCTTTTTTCTTATTTCTCTGTAAATCCCATATTTGTATAAAGGAACAGCACACCAATAAGGAGGTTGATCAGTGTGTACATTAGCATCATTGCATGTTTTAGATTTTTATATGGTTGTTGGTTAGTTTTCAGTCGTGGTTATTGTTTTTCTTTATATTTGTTTCAGTCCTTATGTTTCTTTTCACTTACCAGTCGGTACACTCAACCATTTTCACTCTCACTCCTCCCTCTCTCCACCCCCTCTCTCCCCACTGCCTGCTCCACTCTCTCCCCTCTGTTAACCTCATTTTGCTTTGAGGGAGTAAACCTACAACCCCACTACATGGACAGACTCCAAGGCAGTGGGAAGTGGGTTTCAGACTATCCATACAGCTATTGGTGAACACTAGGATATGCAGAGAGATTTTGAATCACAGCTCCCCCCTTAATTAAATCCCAAAACTACAAAAAGGACTGCCTTCAACCCACAGTCCAACTCCAGAACTGAACAAAGCAAAAGGAACTATATTAGGAAGAAAAGGAGATTGAACAAACAGAAGTAAAGGAAACACCTCCACCCCTGAATAACAGAATTAAAGAAGACAGGGAAGTGGAGGGAAGGGAAAAGTAGGGAGGGAAAATCTGCACAAATGAAGAAAAACCAAAAGAAGAACACAAGACTCACACAGACCCCTGGGAGGTCAGACAAGGAGAAAACAGACTTCAGAACACAAACAATGAAGAGCCCCCAGAATGACTGGTCACGAGCAACAAACACAGACATCAAGGCATTAATAGAGACAATTTAAAAAATTGAGGAGAGACAAGAGGAAAATAGGAAGGAGCTGATGACAGAAATAACAACAGCAATGAATACTGTGATGGAAATAAATAACACACTAATAAGCATGGAAAGCAGAATTAGCCAAGCAGAAGAAATTAATCTCAGAACTTGAAGAACAAAATACAGAACTAACCTAAACTATCAAAAACATAGAAAAGAAACTTAGAAAGTCAGAACAAAACCTTCAGGAGATGAACGTTTACTTCAAGAGACCCAATCTAAGAGTAATTGGCCTTCCTCTGGCAGAGAGAGAAACAGAGGTCACACTGGAACAGACATTTTATGAAATCATTCAAGAAAATTTCCCTTATCTCATCAAGGATGAAAAAATTCAAACACAAGACATTCAGGAACCCCTGCAAGACAACAAATGAGAAGACCAACTCCCAGACACATAATAATTCGCCTAAACAAAGTAGCTATAAAAGAAAACATCCTGGGAGATGGAACAAGATGGCGATGGCATAGGTGAACTGGTGAGATTCTCTGAACGTGAGTTCCCAAAAGGGCTATTACTTCTCTTTCCCCATCCCCCAGCCCACCACCAGCCGTGCTGGTGCCAGGCCCAGGAATTTTGGTCTCATGCAGGGCCAGATATTGCGGCCCCCTACTGTTGCTGTTCCACTGCATGTGTGGGAGTCTCCGGTCCCAGCCCCCTCCAGCTCCCTCCCCAGCGGCATTGTCTCCAGCCCGGCACCCGGCACCAAGCCGCCGATCACACAGGGAGGCTCTGGGCACCTGCCTCAGAGACACTGGTCCCATTCCTGGCTGAAGTACCCTGTGGGGGGCCCAGGGCCACTCTCGCCTCTCACCACCTGCCCTTTGGAGCTTTGGAGTTCTGGAACTCCGGGCCCACCCTGGCTGAGGCACTCAGCACGAGACCCTAAGCTGGGGGATCCAGAAAAATGGAGAAAAACAGATCTGCTTAAACTGCCTCCCCATTCTCCAGGCAGAGAGTTCCATTGCCCCACCCACCTATCAACAAACTTTACCTCATTTCCTAAGGCCAGATATTGTGGCCCCCTGTTGTTGCTGTTCCACTGCGTGTGTGGGAGTCTCAGGTCCCAGCCCACTCCAGCTCCCTCCCCAGCTGCATTGTCTCCAGCCCAGCACCCGGCACCAAGCCGCCAGTCACACAGGGAGGCTCTGGGAGCCTGTCCCTCAGAGACACCAGTCCCATTCCTGGCTGAATTACCCTGTGGGGGGCCCAGGGCCACTCTCACCACCCACCACCTGCCCTTTAGAGCTTTGGAGCTCTGGATCTACGGGCCCACCCTGGCTGAGACACTCAGCGTGAGACCCCAAGCTGGGGGACCCAGACAAGTGGAGAAAAACAGATCTGCTTAAACTACCTTGCCATTCTCCAGGCAGAGACTTCCATTGCCCTGCCCACCTATCAACAAAATTTACCTCAGTTCCTACGGCAACAGCACAAAACAGGAGACAAAGCCCCACCCCTACACTGCAATGAAAAACAAAAGGGAGAGGCTGGAATTGGAGATCAGAGAAGTGACTTTAGTCTGATCGCGTATTTTGACTTATGGTTTTATCATTGTAACTGTTGGTTTAGATCACGTTTGTTGTTTACCTTCTGACTTACACTGTTTCTTGATTTTATTGGCCTGTCTCTGTGTAGCTATCAGTACTCTTTAGGGGATCTTTCTTACGTGTCTTTCTTCACTTCTTCCCGGCCCTGTGTCTCTTTCTCACCTGATAGTTGGTATGTATATCTGTTTCCCCTCTCACACTTCTCTCTTTCTAACTCCCTATTGACCCCCTTTCCTCCATAATTTTCCTCTTTTATATGCCCCCTTTTTAAATCTAGGGACCAAGACTACATACTGCTGAATAGACAGACTGTAAAGCAGAGGGAAAAGTGAACAAAGCCAGAAGACCTTCATAAGAAAGAACAGGACATTGCAGAAGAGAAATAAAATCAGCCCCACCTTCCCTCAAAAACAGAATGAAAGAAGGGGAGGAAAAGGGGGAGAGGGAGAAAAATCTACAGAAATTAAGAAAAACCAAAAGAAGAGTATGGGTCTCTCCCAGACGCCTGGGAGGGCAGACACTGAGAAAACTGACTTCGGAATGCAAACAATGAAAAGCCCCCAGAATGAAGGGTCTCAAACTACAAATGTAGATATCAAGACAATAATGGAGAGATTACAAAGAATTGAGGAGACACAAGAAGAAACTAGGAAGGAGCTGATATCTGAGATAACAGTAATAAAGAATACTGTGAATGAAATAAATAACAAACTGATAAGCATGGAAAGCAGAATTACCCAAGCAGAAGAAAGAATCTCACAGCTTGAGGACCAAAATATGGAAATAACCCAAACTCTTAAAAACACAGAAAATAAGCTCAAAAAGACAGAACAAAACCACCAAGAAATTAGTGAATACCTCAAGAGGCCTAACCTAAGAATAATCAGACTCCCTGAGGCAGAAAGAGAAACAGAGACAACATTGGAACAAACTTTCCATGAGATCATTCAAGAAAACTTCCCTTATCTAATCAGTGATGCAAAAATTCAAACACAAGAGATTCAGAGAAACCCTGCAAGACAACAAATGAGAAGACTGACTCCTAGACACATAATAATTCACCTAAACAAAGTAGGCACAAAAGAAAAAATCCTAAAGGCAGCAAGAGAAAAATGCCAGATCTCCTACCATGGAAGACCAGTCAGAATAGCAAAAGATTTATCTACAGAAAGCCTACAGGCTAGGAGAGCTTGGAGCCCTATCATCAAAGTCCTAAAAGATAAATAATTTCAACCAAGAATAACCTACCCGGCTAAGCTAAGCTTCATCAGTGAGGGAGAATTAAAATCTTTCCCAGATATCCAATCCCTAAGAACTTATGCTGCCACCAAACCATCTCTACATGAAACACTTAAGAAAGTACTAAACACAGAAGAAAAGGAAAAAAGAACAACGTTCTTCACAAGAGTACAGGGAAAAGAATAAAATATACACGAACCAACCCCAAAACCAAAAGAAAGACAAAAAGAAAAAACCAAGTGGAAGAACAACAACTCAATAAGAACTCCATGATAGGGACGAACTCTCACATTTCAATAATTAGCCTGAATGTGAATGGACTAAACGCACCACTAAAAACACATAGAATGACAAAGTGGATAAAATATCACCCGGCAACAATATACTGCCTTCAAGAGACCCATCTCACTAGAAAGGACATACACAGACTCAAAGTAAGAGGATGGGAAACAAATTTTCAGGCGAATGGAACACAAAAGAAAGGAGGAGTTGTGATCCTAATTCCAGACAAAATACCATTTAAGCTATCAAAAATTTAAAAAGATACAGAGGGCCACTACATAATGATAAAAGGTTTACTCCATCCACAAGAAATATCTATCCTAAACATATATGCACCCAACATAGGTGTGCCAACATTCATAAAGCAACTTCTAGGAAAACTAACAAAGACATTGACTTTAACACCATCATAACTGGGGACTTTAATACACAACTCACAACCCTAGACAGATCATCAGGACAAAAAATCAGCAAGGAGATCCGGAACTTCAATGAGACTCTGGACCAAATGGACTTAATTGATACCTACAGAACACTCCATCCAAAGACCACAGAATACACATTCTACTCATCACTGCATGGAACATATTTTAAGATTGACCACATAATTGGACACAAATCAAGCATAAGCAAATTTAAAAGGACCAAAATTCTATCATGCACCTTCTCAGACCACAGTGGAATAAAAATAAACACTGACACCAACAGGTCCCCACAAAACCCACAAAGACATGGACACTAAACAGCGTGATGCTAAACAACTCCTGGGTCAATGATGAAATCAAAACAGAGATCAAATGATACCTGGAAACAAGTGAAAATGAAGAAACATCTTACCAAAATATCTGGGATGCCATGAAAGCAGTAATAAGAAAACTTCCTACCAAAAAAAGCCCTGGCCCAGATGGCTTTCCAGCAAAATTCTACAAGACATTTAAGGAGGAACTGCTACCAATCCTACTGAAAGTATTTCAGGTGATTGAAAAAGATGGAACTCTCCCCAAATCAAGACATAGAATGAAGCCAACATCACATTGATACCCAAGCCAGGTAAGGATTCAACAAAGAAAGAGAACTACAGGCCAATATCTTTGGTGAACATACATGCTAAAATTCTCAACAAGATCCTAGCAAACTGGATTCAGCAATACATCTCAAAAATCATCCATCATGACCAAGTAGGCTTCATCCCTG
>NW_007070877.1:30977-32540 GCF_000164805.1 Carlito syrichta | reverse complement strand
TGTATCCAAATAGGAAAAGAGGAAGTCAAGTTATCTCTCTTTGCAGATGATATGATTGTGTATCTTGAAAACCCAAGAGAATCTTTCATAAACCTCCTCAGACTGATAAAGGCCTTTGGCAAAGTCTCAGGATATAAAATGTACAAAAGACAATCGCATTTCTCTACACCAATAATAAACAAACAGAAACCCAAATAAAAAACAATTCCATTCACAATTCCATTCACAATAGCCACAAAAAAATGAAATACCTTGGCATCTTCCTAACCAGAGACGTGAAAGACCTTTACAATGAAAATTACAAAACACTGCTCAAAGAAATCAAAGCCGACATGAACAAGTGGAAAAATATCCCATGCTCATGGATCGGAAGAATCAACATTGTGAAGATGTCCATCTTACCTAAGGCAATCTACAAATTCAATGCAATACCCAGCAAATTACCAGCATCATTCTTCTCAGACATAGAAAAAACAACACAGGAATTCATATGGAAACATAAACATCCAAGAATAGCCAGAACAATCCTCAGCAAAAAAAACAAAGCAGGTGGAATCACATTACCAGACTTCAAACTTTACTATAAAGCTACAATAATCAAAAAGCTTGGTATTGGTATAGGAACAGGCATATAGATCAATCGAATAGAATTGAGAGTCCAAAAGTGAAACCTCAATTTCTCAACCAACTCATCTTCGACAAACCCTCCACCACCTACCACTGGGGAGAGGAGAACCTATTCAGTAAATGGTGCTGGGAAAACTGGCTGACCACATGCAGAAGATTGAAACAGGACCCTTACCTATCCCCATGCACAAAGGTTAACTCCAAATGGATCAGAGACCTAAATGTAAAACCTCAAACCATAAGAACCTTAGAAAATGAAGTAAATACCCTCATGGAAATTGGAACTGGCATCCAATTCCTGAACAAAACTCGAAACCCACAGGCCATAAGGGATAACATAGACAAGTGGGACCTCATTAAACTGACAAGCTTCTGCAAAGCCAAAGAAACCATCAAGAGAGCAGGGAGACAGCCTACAGACTAGGAAAAAGTATTTGCCAACTTCAGGTCTGACAAAGGCTTAACATCTTGGATCTACAAGGAACTCAAACATGCTGAAAAGAAAAAAACAAACAACCCCATTATAAAATGGGCAAAAGAAATGAACAGACACTTCAAAAAGTAAGACATCCAAGCAGCCACCAAACACATGAAGAAATGCTCAACCTCACTAATCATCAGGGATATGCAAATCAAAACCACACTGAGATACCACCTAACTCTAGTCAGAATGGCAAGTATCAACAACTCAAAAAATAACAGTTGTTGGAAAGGGTGTGGCGAAAAGGGAACACTCCTACACTGTTGGTGGGAGTGTAACTAGTGCAAACTCTGTGGAAAGCAGTGTGGTGATTCCTAAAAGCTCTAAACATCAACCTCCCATATGACCCTGCAATCCCCCTACTGGGAATATACCCTGAGAACTCAAATAACTCTATAAAAAAGATACTTGCACATGAATGTTTATCGCAGCATTGTTCACAATAGCAAGAACCT